>NW_008329168.1:56811-108302 GCF_000622305.1 Nannospalax galili
TACATATATTCGATATATAGAGGGAGGGAGGGAGGGAGAGAGAGAGAAATAGTATCAGGTTTGTGTCCCCAAATGTCCTTTGGTATGTGTTCATTCACTGGAGCCTGGTCGACCTACTACAGTCTCACCGTTAAAGGAGAATGGATGTTCAGTCCCCCCTAGTTCCTTAGGTACAACTCGGGTTTCTTGCCCATTTCCCCACATCTATTCTAGGATTGTGTCTGGCTTGAGCTTACGTGTGACTTGTCCCGCTCTCACCATTACTTCCAGTTCATATGAGTAACTGACCAGCTGTCTGGAAAACTGTGTCCTTGTGGTCGTCCTCCACCTCTGTGTCTTACAACAGTCTTTCTGCTCCAAGCTCAGCAGTGATCCCTGAGCCCTTGGGAGGCAGAGGTTTGATACAGGTGTACTCTTCAGGGTTGAGTACTCTGCGGTCTCTTAGTCTCTGAACACCACCTGCGGCATGAGAAAGCTGAGACCTGAGACATGCATTCACATACGATGAACCCCAATTTAAAATTTTTATTTTTAAATGATACCTAAACCCTCTCCCAATTTCTGCATATTAAGAGTGTCATATGTCAGTACAGTATAAGTCATCCACATAAGTGTATTTATCTCCTTATACATTTTATCATATCTCTATGGTAGATGTTTCAAAAATCCTTCTTCTGTCTGGCTTTCTTTGAGGGAGGAGGGTTGCTTCCTTTTGAGAGAGTCTCATGTACCCCCGAATGAGACATGGAATGAAAGAGGACCTTGAGCTCTTGATTCTCCTGCCTCGTGCTGGAGTAGAACTCAGGGCTACAGGCATGCTTCACATGCATCCTAAAAGTCGAGCTATATCCCCACCCCTCTTCTAGTTTCCTTAAAGTTCTTTTGTAAAACTTTATTTATTATTATTCTGTGTGTGTGTGTCTGTGTGTGTCTGTGTGTATCTGTGTGTCTATGTGTAGTTACCACAAAACATGTGTCAAGGTCAAAGGACAACTCTGCTTCTACGTTTACATGGAGTCCAAGAATCAACTGAGGCCCTCAGGCTTGTATAAGCAGTACTTTCATCACTGAGCCATCTTGGAGGGAACGTTCCCTCTTCTAGCCTTAAAAAAATAGTGTATTAATGCTATGTATAGTCCCCTACTGTGCCAAGGTCAATTGGAAAGTCTTGTACCTATCTGACTATAATTTCATATGCATTGACCAGTCTTTCCCTGTATCTGTCTCCTTAACCTCCTCACATCCTGTTCACAATACCTTCTGGGAATCATCCATTTGAATATAAATCTTTTAAATTCGCATAGATTCCTCAAGTTCAAATTTTACCATTAATTCTGACTTGTGATAAGAACTGGTGAGTCTGGTTGTATAGACACAAGAAATGTATTACATTCATGGGGTAGAAATTGTTGTTAGGAAATTTTGCATCAAAGTTTTACACAATAAAAACAGGAGAAGGAATCCTTTAATTTCTGCCAATGATTATAGGGGAACGCTAGGACATTATTTTAGTGCTTTCAAACACCATGACAAATCAACAAACCCTTTATCTCTGTCCACCACATATAAGATAGTCATTGCTTCTAGACCTGGTAACTAAGGTACAAACTCACCATTTCACGATAGCTCAAGATGTTAAATACCAAGCTGGGTGCTAGAATGAATGAGGAATTCTTAGTATGGGAGAGTTACTGGGGTGCTTCTTAATAAGAGCAGGATGCTGGGGATAAAGTTTAATAAGGAAGAAGTGTTGGGATTGAGCTTAATAAAGGAGCTTAATAAACAGCTTAGGTGCTGTTTAGTAACGGAAAGATGTATGGGTAAGGGTTCTGAGATGTTGTTTTCTAAGTAGGAATACAAGTCCAGTTCAGGGACCTACTCTGAAATACTTTAGGGTTGTTTCACTGGTCTAGGTAAGGTAAGTAGTTTGCAAGGGCAGGTTAGCAACCTGGAACCTTCATTTATTTCAAGATACATACTCCCTCCCTGTGCAAACAGCAAGAGGTCACTGTGTCAAGAAAGACTAGTAACACCCTAGCAAGCCTTAGAAATTTCCCTTTGGTGGCCAATACATACTTGAGTGTATCTTGGAGCTAAAGGCTCTGGGACGCATCTAAACTGGACTGCTTTGGGGAGGGGTATGTACTCTAAGGTGAATTGTATCCTGTGAGTGAAATTTTAGGAAAAATCCCCTATTTACCATCTTATGTATACTGTTATTTGGACATACGTGTCATTAAAATCAGAACAGTGATGGCCAGTGAGCAAAGGCGTTCAAGGGTCACAAGCCTGTGAATCCAAACTGACGACGACTCCCAAGCTGTCTCTACCAACCTACAACTTTCTTCCGCTTTTCTGGTTTTAAGCTAATCCCAGTGAGTTAGCTACTTCCCTGGTGTTGTGATAAGATGCCTTGACCAAGGCAACTTATAGAACAAACAATTTATTTGCGCTTATGGTTCCAGAGGTTAAGGATAAATAACCTGGTAAGGCCTAAGAATTCTCAGCCTTCCCCAAATCACGTGCTTCCTCCAGCATGGCCACGTGTCATAAATGTTCCATGATCCTCTGCCAAAAGTGCCACAAACTGGGACCAACTGTCCCAAGACTTGCAGCCTTGGGGGACTTTCTCATTCAAACCACCACATTCCGCTCTCTGATTCCACATTGATTCATGACCTTATAAAATGCAAAACGCATCTTGTCCACCTCCAGAAGTCCCCATAGTCTTTACCTGTCTCAATACCATTCAAAGGCCCCAAATCTCAAAGTGCTTTCTCAACTCGAAGTCCCTGTAAAATCAAAAGGCAAATTACATACTTCCGACATACCGTGGAACCAGAAGGGAGGGATGGGGGCACAGTGAGGAAACTCCTTACCAAAACAAGACTGAAATTCATCGGGGTAAACAACAAATCCAGTAGCTCTATGTCCACCTTCTGGGACTTTACTTCCAAAGGGCTTAGGTGGCCCAGCCCCTCTAGCTCTGCTACATGCAACATCTGTCTCTTGGGCTGGGACCACTCCCTGTATGTAGCTCTCCTCGTCAGATGTCTTGCTGCTCTAGCACCTCTAACGGCTTCTTGGGGTCTCCATGGCCAAACAGGCTTCACCTTCACAGTTCACGCAATGACCTTTTAGGGCCTTCTTTATGCAGGGGGAGCCTTGATGCATGCTGCCTGGCATCAGCAACTCTCTAAAACCGTGGAAGAAGAACCAATGGGCCCTCCACTCTTGTATCTTTCCAACCTCTGAAGCCAGAACCACAAGAAACACACCGCCAAGGACAGCTGCCTGCCTGGGATGGACCCTTGGCCCGCTGTTCCACTTTTAGCAGCCTTTGACCATAGCAGTTTCCTGGGAGAGGAACCACCTTAGCCATTTCCCTTTCACAAGCTGGTGGCTTAGCTGGGTGTGGCCTTGCCCTGGGGGTAATCTCTCCAATGTTCCAGTACAAATCTAGAGCTCTGATCTCCTTATGGAAGAGAGCCTCTCCTTCAGTTATAGAAGGAAGAGCTCATTTGAGATCATGGTTCCGAGTTAGGGGTCCATAATGGTGGAGGAGGCATGGTGGAAGGAACTGGCCATTGCAGAAAGCCAAGCAATCATATCTTCAAGCAGACACAGGAAGCAGAGAGTGACTGGAAAACTGGCAAAGCTTAAGAAGTCTCAAAGCCCATACCTAGTGATGTGTTTCCTCCAGCACGGACACACCACATAAAGGTTCCGCGGCCCTCCACAAACTGTGACAGGAACTGGGACCAAATGCATAAACTGGGAGCCTATGGGGGACATTCCCATTCGAACCACCACACCAGTGATACCCTGCAGTTTGTTTACTCTGTACTTTTGCTTTTGTTTAAACAAAACCCTTTCCTCCTTTGCTCCTTGTGTAAACGTCTTCAGTTCTCTGTGCAAGATACCTGGAAATATCTTGTCATGACAGACACGTCTAGTAACACAGGAAAAGACACTTCCTGAACTATTCTTTCTAGGGAAGTCAAATACATAGCCCTAGTGTACTGACTTGGGATGGTACGTGAATTAATGCAGTGGGCGTCCTTGGGAACTTGCAGAACATAATTCATTCCCAATTTCCCCCTACCTATTTGTGAAAGCTATCTTTCATTGCCCATTGGACACAACCTCGATTCACCAGGGATGAGTGTTTGGTGAGGTATCCTCTACAGTGTGCTGACCTGTGGGCATCTCTGTGGGAAATTGTCTTAATTAAGCTAATTGATGTGGGAAACCCAGCACCATTTCCTAGGCAGGAGGCTGATGTACTGGGAAGCTTTAATTGTCAACTTGGCATAGTCAAGAATCAGTTGGGAAGCAAATCTCAATGAGGGATTTTCTAGATCAGGTTGAACTGTGGCTATATCTGTAGGAGGTTGACCTAATTAAGTTAATTGATGTGGGAAGACCTGAACTGTACAGGAGTAGAGAAATCAAGCAGAGATCAAGCTGGCAAGTGAGCGGGCATTCATTCATTGCTCTGTTCTCCAGACTGGTGAGATGAGACGTGACCAGCTGTTTGAAGTTTCCTGCCTTGAAGTCCGCACGGTGATGGATGGTAACCCGGAATTGTGTTGTGAAATAAACCCGTTTCTCTTCTCCTGTAACTTTCTTTTTGTTTTGGTATTTCATCACAACACCAGAAATAAACTAAAAGCACTAGCCTGGAGCTTTCCAACTGTTTCTGGCAAGAGAGGGTTTTGTTTTGTTTTTTTCCTTAAAGTCAGGAATAATTGTTTTGTGCATCTGAGAGACCTGGTCATTTTGTGCGTGCTTTTCAGTGATTATTGAGACTACACGAGTGATAATAAATGCATAAAGGAACAACTTCTAGATGTTACCTGGCCCTATTAAGATTACAGTACAGATTCCATATTTAAAATTCTCCTTGGCCTGTGAATGTAGCTGAACTGGATGATCATCTTCCAAGCATGTGTGAGGCTCTGGGTTCCATCCAGCATACACTGGATATGATGGCACAAACCTGTAATCTCAATACTCTGGAAGTGCAGGCAGGAGGATTAAAAGTTCAAAGTCTTCTTTTTCTAAAAATTTATTTACTGTTTTATTTTATGTGTATGAGTGTGTTGCCTGCATGTACATAAGTGCACCCGTGTTGTGTAATGCCCGCGGAGGTCAGAAGAGACTGTCGGATCCCCTGGGACTGGAGTTACGGACAGTTGTTAGCTGCCATGTGGGTGCTGGGATTCGAACCCGGGTCTTTGGCAAGAAGGACCAGTGTTCTTAACCGTTGAGCCATCTCTCCAGTCCCCAAAGTCTTCTTTATCTACAGAACGTGAGGCTGCATTTCTCCAAAAACAGTAATGAGAAAAGTGTTTTGAGGTTTTATCGGAGACTTTATCAGACAGTGTTACATGCAGACCATATCGTTCGTATAAGGGAAGTACATGTTGCATGTGTCTAACGTACTATGCACAAAACATTAGCTCCTTCAATTCTTCAACAACAAACTCCATCTTAGAGAACACCAGCACATCCCTCTACTTCCACCAGCAAACCTTTCTTATACAGTAGAGTGTAACACAGACAGAAGGCCCACAACTGGCTAAGTTCTAGAGAATAAGAGTCTGCTAAGCGTGTGTCCCTGGATAGGACTCCTATATTAAACCTCACCCGCATTGCTTAGGGACCATTGCAGAAGGGTGAGGAGAATGCAAGGTTGTAAGAGCCAGAGTTGGTCCATAAACATAGGGAAAGAAAGGCTTCCGGGTCCCTGAAGGCTTGCTCATGTGAACTTGTAGCAATGGTGGCATTGTGCACAAGACACATATGGACTCAATCAGACAAGGGCTCAGAGTGAAACGAGAGATATGGCCAGTAAGCCTGGTAACAGTTGGCAATTGATTAGTGCTGGGTGAGGGAGAGTAGATCTTCTTCAAGAACTCTAGTTAGGCTGATGAACTTACAGTGGAGGACATCTGGGTACAACTGCTTGACTGGATAGGACTTAAAATAGATGACAGATGCATGAAATCCACTGGGGGGTTATGGGGCATCTGGATGGGGAGGGGGGAGTTTCTAAATTTGATTAAAAACTATTGTATGAAATGCACAGAAACTCAGTAAACTCCACCCAAATGCATGACATTGGGTCTGTTTCCCTATCAATTAGGTGATGATTTGTGAATAGTCTTAGTAATTGAGAAGCAAATAGAAAACTATGCTTGGTTCTTGGTTGAAGGAGCTAATATGTAATTCATATTAACATAAGCAAGAGGAGTATGTATCTGTGCAGGATAGCTTTAGTGTCAACTTTACACACCTGGCTTGAGGGAGCCACAATTGGGGAATTGCCTTCGTTGGACTGGCCTGTGGCCATGTCCATGTGGCACCTTGTTGACTGTTGAGGGATGTGGGAGGGTCCAGCCCACTGTGGGTGGTGCCACCCCTGGGCAGGTGGGCCATTGCTGCATAGGAGAGCAGGCTGAGCAGGGGCCAGGGGAGCAAGCCAGTAAGCAGCATTCCTCCATGGCCTGTGCTCCAGCTCCTGCCTCCAGGTTCCTGCCCTGACTTCCTACCTTGGTGTCCCAGATGGACTGTGATGCGAGAGATGTAAGCTGAGTAAATCCTTTCCTCCCCAAGTTGGTATTGGTCAGAGTGTTTTGTCACAGCAATGGAGAATCAAACTAGGACACTGACCCAACCTGGGAACAGTTGGCAACTGATTACTGTTGGGTGAGGAAGAGCAGATCTTCTTTAAATCTCTAGATAGGCTGATGAGACTCCAGTGGATGAACTTACAGTGAAGGACATCTGGGTAAAACTGCTTGGCTGGATAGGACTTAAAATAGATGATAGACTGCATGAAATCCAGTAGGGGGTTATGGGCCATCTGGATGGGGAGGGGGGGTTCTAAATTTGATTAAGAACTATTATACGAAATGCACAGAAACTCAATAAAAGTAATCTCTACCTAAATGCATGGCATTGGGTCTGTTTCCCTGTTGGGCATGTGATGATTTGTGAATAGTGTTAATAATTGAGAATCAAATACAAACCATGCTTAGTTCCTGGTTGAAGGGGCTAATATGTAATTCATATTAACATACGCAAGGGGAGTATATATCTATATATAGATATGTATGTAGATGTAGATAGAGATAATAGATGAAAGATATAAATGATAGTTGGGTTGCTAGGTGCTAGAGAGGTCATAGATAGAGGCAAATGATAGATAACAGAAGACGTATTGACAGATGCTAAGGAGTTGATAGATAGAGGGAGATAGATGATGTATAGATGAACGAGAGATGCTAGATAGATGATAGGGCTCATAACAGATACAGATGAATAGAAAAATTGATGATCAGATATATAGAAAGATAGATGATAAATAGGTGAGAGATGGTGCAAAATAGATCTATGGATGGTAGACTTAGCTGATAGGTAGGTAGGTAGATAGTTGATAGCTAAGTAGATAGATAACTAGATAGATAGGTAGATAGATAGATGATAGATAAATGATAGATAGGTAGATAGATGATACACAAATGATGATAGATAGATGATAGATAGATAGATAGGTAGATAGATGATAGATAGATGATAGATAGATAGATAATAGATGATAGATAGATAGATGATAGATGACAGATGGATAGATGATAGATAGATAGATGATAGATGGATACATTATAGATAATAGACTTATGAAAGATAGCCACAGGGATGATCAAGGCTTGGTTTCCAATCCAAGAATTTAGTGGCTCTTAAGAGTAGGACTTCCAGTGTCATTCTCTTATTGTTTGGGCTAAAGTCTGTAGCTATGAAAACGGAAGTCTGCGCACTCAACTCTCTGTGTTTTGGAAGCTGTGACTTTGGCTACGGATAAGGCCATTAGTGAAGCTCACGCTGACTGAGGACCTCTATCTATAGTTTGCCCAGTGGGCTAGGGACGTTCCCTTGTAGTACCTTATTTAAGCACCACAGAGATCTTTGAACATCATTAATTTGTATTGTTTGTCTTTGTGTGTAGATGTCCGTGTGTGTGTGTGTGAACACGTGTGCATCTAGTGTGTATGAAGATGTGTGTGCAGGCATGGGGAAGTCAGAAGTCTGTCTTCCTCACCTGCTTTTATTTTGGAGATAGTGTCTCACTGAACATGCAGCTCACTGAGTCGTCTATAATGGCTGGCCCTAAAGCTCAGGAGTCCTGCGTCTATCCTCCAGCACTGGGATACAGGAATGCATCACCTCACTCAGCCTGTTAAATGGGGGCTGGGGATCCAAACTCGGGTCTCCAAGCTTGTAAGACAAGCACTTTACCAACTGAGCCACCTTGTCAGTCACTTTGTTGTTGTAGTTTAAAGCTTGTTTGATTGACACATAGTATTTGTACATATGTTTGAGGTACAATGTGACATTTGGAGTGTTGTGAATCCAAATGACTAGTGATCACACTGACTAGTGATCAACTCAGAGCAATTAGCATATCTGCCATCTTAACTTTTTATTTATGGCAAGTTCATTGAAATTCTGCAATCTTTTTCTTACACACACACACACGCACGCACGCGCACACGCACACACTGTACCATCACTAAATACACCAGATATGTTCAGAGATTTAGCATATCACTTTGAGAACAGCATCTCATACAATTCAAACTCTCTACGCAGCTGAAGGTAGCCTTGAACTTCTGAGGCTGCTGCCTCTACCTTCCAAGGACTGGAATTACAGGTGTGCACAGTTGTACCTGGTTGATACAGTGCTGGGGACCTAGCCCAGGGCCTCGGGCATGCTTGGCAAGCATCCTACCACCTGGGTTACATCCTCAGCCCAACATTGCTTTAAGGAGAAAAAAATACCCTTCGATTGCATGGCATTATGGTGAGGAGAAAAACATTTATCAATGACATTTGTAGCATTTAATTCCATTCATTTTTACAATTCTATGCCTCCCACTTCTTTTCAACTCAGTACTTATGATATTTTCCCCCGTGGGTAAATGTTTTACTGTTACAGATGTGTTTTTTGTTAGTTATTTCTCCGAGCTTTGCTATTTATTCTGCAGCCCGGGAACACTTTGAAAGGGGTGGGGATGTGGAATAAATAAACATAATGACAATGTTTGCAGTACTTATCCCAGCAATTTCTGGAGCATCATCCCACAAGAAGAGGCAGAGAAACAAACGGCAGAGGACTTCGCACGCGTCTCGGCATTTTAGCTATTAATAAACACAGGCCCGTTTGTCTCTGCAGTGAAGTATTCATAGATGATCTTTTCTAGGGTAAGCATGCAGCAAGTGCCTGAATGTGCTTTGCTCTTGCATACATTTAATTTGTCTTCATTTTCCAGTTTATTGTGTTAATTAGGAAAGGTTATGATTAATAAGTAGTCACTGCGAATGTAGTCATTGGGAAGTGCACTGAGTTTGATGAGGGCTTTGTGTCCCTGAAGCATGTGAATGATGACTTCACGTGACTCCCTTCAAGCCTTTGATGGAATGCTCTGCACAGCAAGCACTCGATACTACGATAGGCTTTTAACAGGCCTCAGAACCACCCAGGCACCAGCAGTGCAATTATATTCCGTGCTCAAAAGAAATGGGCCATCGTGGGAAGAGGAAGATGGTATTCCTTAAAATGGTACAGATCACCGGAGGGGATTCTGGTCCAGTGCGGAGAGTAACAATAGCGTTTCTGTGTGTGGGTGCTTGTTGGTGTGTAGACGTGGTCACCTGTACGTGCAGGTGTTGTGGCCAGAGGTTGATATCAGGTGTTTTGTTGCATTGCTTTCCAACTTATTTACTTATTTCTTGTGTGTGATTTGTGTGTGTGTGTGTGTGTGTGTGTGTGCATATGTATGGACCAATGTACTTGACCTTGTGTATGTGGGGGGAGGGAAGGAGAAGTCAGTGTCGAGTGTCTTCCTGTAATGCCTTCCACCGGGGTTTTTTTGAGACGTGATCTCTCACTAGCCTGGAACCAGCCGTGTCGGCTAGGGCAACCAGCCAGCAAGCCAGCAAGTCCTTGCGATCTTGACCCCCACCTCAATGCTGCAGTTATGGGTACCCCCCCATCTCGGGCCCTTGCACCTGGCTTTTATATGGGTGCTTTGGATCTGAACTGAGTTCCTCATGCTTGTAGGGCAAGCATTTTTACCCACTGAGCTCCCTCTCCAGCCTCAAACATATATTACTTAAAAAACAGAAAATTTCATACTGTTGCTCATCTTTGCTGTTGATAATGGATCGTCATGTGACTACGCTTTGATTTTTACAGCCGGGTCGTGTTTCTTGCTTTGCTTCAAGCATCAATTTAATAAGAGTTTTTAAAGGTGGTTCAAGGGGTTGGGGGGTGCAGCTCTGTGGGTAAAATGCTTGCTTGGGAGTCATAAAAGTCTAGGATCCCCCAAGCACTGCACAAAGCAGTTGTAGTGGTGCAAGGCTCTGATCCGAGAACTCTGAGGGTGGAGGCAGGACACTTTGAAGTTTAAGTTCTTCTTCGGCTTTGTAGTGAACTGTCTCAAAAAGAAACATCATGAAGTGGATCTAAATGCATTTCTAATGGCTCTGAATACTTCTGTCTTTGTGTTAGAAAGCTAACAACCATCATAGAGACAATGGAACAGGAACCCAATTACAGACTTTGAGCACACCATGTCACCAGTCAAATAAAGAAGAAATTATTTGTACATTCAGAGGTCTGTAAAGCAGCTTCTCTAAGAACCTAAGCCTGTCCCCGTTCGCACCCAACCCCTGCCCTGCCTGCAGGTGCGTTACAGGAATCAGCTGCAGAGCACAGAGCTTTCCCAATGCACAGCTGTTTAACACCTTTTCTACAACTACAGAGTCCAGAGAGAAAACGTTCTATACCTCTCTACAAAACTGTGTGGTTCTGACACTACCCCTGATAGTCTCCTGAAATATTTAGTCTAGACGTTTCTAATTTTAGTATAAGATCTAATTCACAGAGGTGTAAAAGTAGTAAACATTTTTATTATATCTAATAAAAATGAACATTGATATACACATATATGTAATGTGAACAATTTAATGGGATTCACCAATAGTTACTATGTTGACCAAAATTCTTGCTGTCCTGTTTTTTTGTGCATGGTGTATGTCTGCCTTTCTAGTTCTTTCTCGCTGGCTCTCTGTGATTCTCTCTCTCTCTCTCTCTCTCTCTCTCTCTCTCTCTCTCTCACATCTGTGTGTTTGTGTTCTCTCCCTCCCTCTCTCCACATATATTTTTTCTTCTATCTGTTCTCTCTCTCTCTGCCCCCTTTGTCTCTCTAATCACTCCTCACTATATATGAGAAATATAGTCCAAGATCCTGCTAGTGGAGGCCCCAAGTTAGCACCAAACTGTTAATATGCCATATTTGTTTCCATACACGTGTCTCAATAAAGTTTAATTTTATAAAATAGGCACAGTAGATCAACAGTAAGCACTTTGACAATATTCTAGAAGAGACATTTTACGCACCTGGGCTGCAAGCGACTGCAGATCTTCCATGTACACAGAGCATTTGGTAATTAATCCTCGTGCCGTGAAGTTAGCTTTGCAGATTGTCACTCCTGGATGATCTATACACTGTGTTTCTACTGTTATAGATGTTGGGACCTGAATGCAATTTTGTTGGAAAGCAACGAGAAAACATGTTTTTCAGTCTCATATCTAAACAAGGGCTATAAGTTTGGGGAAAGAAGAACTTCCATCAAAATAATATTGGAGCTCCTATCCCTGTACGGCCTATAATAAACTCTGAAAAACATGGTGTTTTATCCACCATGTTATGAAGCAGGTAATATAATCTTGAGTTATATAAATAAACCTGGTTTGTGAGACAAGGATATTATTTCTACTTTCATTTCTTAGAGTTGAAAGGTATGTTGACGAGGAGGAGGAATTGAAGGAGGGGGAAGGGGGGGAGAAGGAAGGGAAGGACGACGGGAAGAAGGAAGGAGGGACGGCATGTAGGAAGGAAGGACCGTGGGAAGGAAGACAGAAAAGAACAAGGACAACAAAAAAGAGAAGAGGAGGAGGACGGGAGGAAGAGGAGGGGGGAGGAGGGTAAAGGGAGGATGAGGAGGGGGGAGGAGGGTAAAGGGAGAATGAGGAGGGGGGGAGGAGGAAGAGGAGGCAAAGGAGAAGGAGGAGGAGGAAGAGGAGGAGGAGGGAGGAGGAGGAAGAGGAGGCAAAGGAGATGGAGGAAGAAGAGAAGGATAAGAGGGAGGAGGAGGAGGAGGGAGGGGGGAAGAGGAGGCAAAGGAGATGGAGGAGGAGGAGGAGGAGGAGGAGGGAGGAGGAGGATGAGGAGGAGGGGGTAATAACCTAGTAACTTCAGTAATTTTCTGCTGATATCATAGATCTGACAGATAAAATTTATTGACTAAAAACAGGCCACCAAGAGTCTACTGGCATTTTCGCAACCTACTCATGAGACCCCCACCCATGACTTCTGCACTTTTCTAAGTGAAGTGAACAGTCACTCAGGTCCGCCCTGGTCTTGAGTGGAGGGACTCACACAAAGGTGTGGTATCAAGAACTGGTAGTCAAGGCTCATTGTAGACTGCGCCACTGAAGGCCACATTCATTCATGGGATCATAACGTTAGGAAGTTGTGAAGGGTTTCCTCAGGATAACCAGAACCAAGAATGAAACCGTCCCCCTCACAATTAGTCCCAGTTCCCCATGTAGACTGTGTCCAGTGACCAGCTCATAACAGTACCTCCTCAGGAAAAACAGTACCATGCATCGGCCTCTGTCTAAATTCCATCTTTATAGTCACAATGTGTAGAAGGAGTCAGAATTCTCCCAAGCTCGCTCTGAATTTCTGTCTTGTTTCTTTTAGGTATAGAGACCCTAGCTGTATCCATGACTTTCAACACCCAGTGACAGGCAAGATCTGTGTTAGTTTTCCAAAACACAGGCTGACACTGTCAGTCCTTAACCTTGAAGTCTGAGACCCAGACCTCAGGCTGCATGGTTTCTAAATTGTCTGAAACTACAATGTTTTTATTTCTTCCACAATACTAGAAATTTCTTTTATGATTGCTTTAGAGAAAGACAGTTACACTGACGTGTTCCCTGTGCCTGACTTGGTTATGTTTTAGTGTATGTTTAGAAACAAGAAAGACTAAGTACAATGAACTGTGAGCTGCTCACAGCCAAAGTCTTGACGTAGTCTTGATTCACATCTACCCATTTTTTTTTTTTTTTTTTTGGTAAGAGTTTCATATATTCGTCTTCATTTTGTTGGAAATTAGGAAGTGAGGCTTTGTGTTTCTGGCTGTTTGGAGTATAGTTTGTCAACTTAAAGCCGAAAACCAGAGGGAAGGACAAGATGCAATCATTTCCGAATTCTACACAGTTCTATTTACTGTCACACAACTCTTGAGAGAAACTGTCAGATACGATGCCTGTGAGTAACCTATATATATATATATTTTTTTTTTTTTTTCTGAGATGACATTTGATGCCTAGCCTAGCCTGGAACTCACTGTGTTGTAGAGGTTGGCCCTGAACTCCTGATCCTCTCGCCTCTATTTCCTACGTGCTGGGACTAAAGGCGTGCACTACAACACCTGGCTTATGTGGTGCAGAGGAGTGAACTCCAGCATCCTACCACTGAGCTACACTCTGAGTAATATTAGCCCAGTCAAATCCTACCTCTTAGTCTTCCCAACATGACAGTTAATTGTGTCTGATACCTTTAGCACAGTCTTGGACTTTTGGTGACCGTTATTGATGGAGTTGAAACACTGAGGTCTGGAAGAACTAATCCAAATTGTATCTGCTGTGTCCTTCAAAGACATTTTAAAGTAAGTAGTGTGTGAAACACGAGTTGGAAGTAAGGCCTGGAGGGATGGCTCAACAGTTAGGAGCGTACATTACTCTTTCAGAGGACCCAAGTTTGACTTCCAGCACCCACATGGCTAACAACTGTCCATAACTCCAGTTTCGACGTACCTGGCACCCTCTTCTGGCCTCTTTGGACATTGCATGCACGGGTGTGCTTAACATACACAGCAGCAAAACAGTCATACACATAAAATAAAAGGGGGCTGGCGAGATGGCTCAGCGGTTAAGAGCACTGACTGCTCTTGCAGAGGACCCGGGTTCAGTTCCCTGCACCCACATGGTGGCTATGAACCATCCTTAACTCCAGTTCCAGGGGAATCTGAAGCCCTCCTCTGACCTCTGCGGCATGGCACCACACAGGTGAACTCACATACATGCAGGCAATACACTCATACACACAAAAATAATAAATTTTTTTAAAAAACAAAAATAAATAATAAAAAAATTGCTGACAGAGTAGGGCATCCAAAGTCCCTTTGGGGTCTGAGATATGGAGCTAGAATTTTATCTTGTAAAAAACTGAAAATGACCAAAACAAAACAAAACAAAAACAGAGGAAACCTATACTGTTAAAGGAAAATTGGAAGATGGAGTGACCGTTCAAAACGGTACAGAATGCTGTGATAGTTCATCTTCATTGTCAACGTGACCCAGAATCACCTAGGAGGCAAGCCTCTGGGCATTTACGTGAGGTAGCTTCCCGAGTGTGTTAATTAAGATGCAAAGACCCATCCTGCATGTGGGCAGCACCATCCCACGGCAGAGGGTACTGATCTGAACGGAAAGGGATGAGAAGTCTGAGCAGTAATGTCCATCTTTCTCTATTTTCAGAATGCAGGTGCAATGTGACCAGCTGCTCCATCCACCTGCCTCCCTGCCCTCCCTGACATGATGGACTGCATCCTCAAACTTTGATATGAAATAAACCATTCATCCCTTAAATTGTTTTTGTCAGTAAGAAACTGGAAAAGTAACAATAGGGATGGTCCATCCAGGGTGGTTTGGACATGAAAACTGGAGGAAGTTAACATCAACATGGGGGCATCTGCTAAAGGGAGAAAGGGGATTCTTGGTAGCTCTTATCTTTATTTGATGCATTTCTTTCCGTGACAATAGTTGATGTATTCACCAAGATGTTTCTGCAGGGTGATTATGGAAATGACAAAATGGTAGGAGTTTAAGTGAACAGATTTTCATTGATGTCACAGTTAGGTGCTAGATAGCTGAGCTTTGATGATACAGTATTGGGTGATAATGAAGGATATGCTAAGCTTCAGGCTTATTAGGGACACATATTACTCCATGTATTAGGGTTCTCTAGAGGAATGAATATAACTTATTAGATTGGCTTACGTGATATGGGCTGGGAGCTCCAACAA
Organism: Nannospalax galili; assembly: GCF_000622305.1. Classification (NCBI taxonomy): domain Eukaryota; kingdom Metazoa; phylum Chordata; class Mammalia; order Rodentia; family Spalacidae; genus Nannospalax; species Nannospalax galili. Next base: position 72,040 of record NW_008329168.1, read on the forward strand.
TGGCTGTCAGCTGTCTGCATCTATAGAGGCTGAACATGTTGTATCTGCTCATCTATGAAGCTGGATGCCTTCGCAGTCCCAATATGGTGTTCAAGAACTGGTGGAGTCCTGAATTCTGCCTGTCTTGGGTTCACACTGGAACGCCTAATAAACCAGGCTCCGAAGTCGGAGAGCGATGGCAGCCCGCAGTGACAGAAACACAGTAATTCACCGGCAAAGAGCAAATGCAAAGACAGCCCCGAGCTTCCCACAGGCGTATGGATCTCTTGGCCACCGTTGTAAGGTGCTATCCAGTGGGGTAAAGACGCTTTCCAAGCCCTGAGTTAATGTAGGAGGTTTAACTCGTAGACTCACTGAGCCCGGTGTGGTAGGTGATTTTCCAGATCCAATCAAGTTGACAACCAAGATGTACTCTCCCAAATAAAGTATTCTATGCACTCTGAAACACAAGAAGGTTGTTTTTGAGGCTAAGCGGAAGGAGGTGGACCTATATCCCCCATTCTCCCTGCACCCTGACTCCAGTGTTTCTCAGTCAGCCCCTGTACACCGAAAGCAAGACCACCTAATCGGAAATGTTTGGAGAAATACGTTCACACGAACTGTTCTTTATGATAGAGTAAAGTGAACAACAAGAATTCTATATATTTCTTTAAAATATTGTAAAAGATGAAGGAAAGATGATGTAATAATTAACCACAATAAATTCATCCACTCCCTATTTGACCACTGTTTTTCAAATAGAACTTGCCTAAAACATAAACTATTACCTTTCTGGTATTTACTTCAAACATTTTATTGATATTTTTTGAGATTTTCACACAGTATAATTTGATGTTACGAAGTTCCCCTCAGCTCTCCTCACTTCCCCTTCCTGTCCCTCCTGATTTGATGCACACGTGTGTGTGTGTGTGTGTGTGTGTGTGTGTGTGTGTGTGTGTAAGGCCTATGGAGTCTAATTTGTATCTCCAAATGTCCCATCATGTGGGTCCATCCAGTGGACCTTGGTTAATCTCCCAAAACTTCCTTGAAAAAGACTGTCTGACCTCCTCCCAGCAATCATCCATTGCCAAAAGTTCTTTCCTCATCATCCAATAAAGTAATTTGACACTGAACTTGAAATGCATGCGATAAACCCTTAGTCAATAAGGGAAGAAATGACTGTCAAGTCTGTATCTGTGGCCCTGGCAAAAAGCCATTTGGGTTTTGGTAAAATATTATTCTTCCTAGACTGCTGGAGAGACTTGCTAAGATGTCCCTCACTTTTCCCCGTGTGCATCTGTTGAGAGATTGGCTCATAAGTGTCCTTTCTGATCCCGCCTTGTCAGCCATTATAATGAAGATTATGCTATGATCAAAGAATGATTTATTGAGTGTTCCCCTCTTTTCTCTATAAGAATTTGAATGAAACTGGAACGATTTGATCCTTGAAAGGTTTATGGAAGTCATAGATGAGGCCATGTGAACCCAATGTTTTCAGTCTGGAAAATATTGGGACTGGAAATTCAATTTTTCCTTTAATGAATATATTGCTTAAGTCTTTCTATTTTTTTGGGGGGGGGTTAAGCTTCATCTTTCTAGGGATTTATTAGTTATTTTTTATATTGGCTTTATAACGTAGCAAGATCACATACAATATTGAATCTTTCTGCCTCTTCTGCCTTCCTGACTTTGACTCAAACTTGCCAGTTTGCTAGTGTGAATAGACTTTTCTGCCTAATATTCCTTTCAGTGTGTCATGATTGCTGTGAGATGTACCCACAAGAAACTTATAAACAATCTGTAAAGTTTTAGTGTGGAGGGGTTCAGGAGACTCTCCCCCCTCCCTGAGGATTTAGGACGAGTTAAAAAGGAGCACACAGGTAACCACTGAGGGGATGAATATAAACAGAGTACCTTATTTGCATACGTGAAAATGTTATCATGAAACATACTATCTACAATTTATACAAGCTAATAAGAAACCCAATAGTTTCTAAATGCTATTGTGCTTTCTGCGCTCAGGTATAAATAATGGATGTGAAAGGATTTATGTGTGCTTGGAGAGAATTTCTGCTTTTCAGATTTTAGCATAATAACTTACACATATGAGTTGACTGAACTGTGGCGATGGAATGAATCTGATCTCTTATCAGTAAAATTTGAGACTTTTGGCTCTGTCAATTTTGGGGAGAGATAGGCTAAATTCTCCAATGGTGATTACAGTTTTGTCTACAAATCTTTTTGTTTCTGTCAGGTTCTAATTTTATGCTTTAAGGCTGCATTATATTTTTCTCACAATTGAGTGCGTTTATCTAACAGTGATTCATTCACAAGATAAATTCTGTGTAGTAACACAGCGCTACTGATTTTCATTTTGTGGTATTTATAACATCTATTTCATTGTTGCTGTTGACTTTAATCTATTTATATGCTTTCTTTTTGCAGTTGTCATTTGTATCTACATTAAATATCACCTAGCGTTTATTTTCTATTTTATTATATCGAATCATATTTAACACTGAGGTGTCAGAAATTATTCTAATTTCTAGCTTTTCAGTGACATTTGCCTTCCTAGCTATAAAAATAAACTTTCAAATTTAATTTTCTTCAGTCAGGGCGTCACGTATCCCAGGTCGGCCTTGAAACCTGAATGCATCTGAAAATGACCGTGAACCACGCGTGATCATCCTGTCGCCACCTAAGTGTTGGAATTACATGCATGAACCACTATGCCTGGGTTATGTAGTGCGGGGAGGGAGGAATGGAACCCAGGGCCTCCTATGCTACTTAACAGTTTATTAACTGAGGCGCACCTTGCGGTCTAGTATAAAGACATTTTAAAATGCACAATGGATGTGCAAAAAACTTCAGCTATGAAATTAGGCAAAGAGCTCTGCGTATCCGTGAAATGTGGCCCTCAAACAAGGCAGTGGAGGCAATCAGAACTTGCCTTTAGCTTCTGTGCAGTCAATCACTAATCTGCTTTCAAATACTCTATGCTTATTTTAGCTTTCCACATCAGTATGAATGGATTTGGCTAGGACACACTTTTCTATGCCTTCTTTGTCTTTCTCAGAATACAAATTAAGGGAATTAGCAGTGTAGGGATAATTTATTCACCTTTGTTGTTGAGGGATTAGTTCAGCTTGTTCTGCCCTAATACAAGACCATAGATGGTGCCTTTATAAGTTTATGAAGGACTGATATTTATTTTCTGATAGCTCTGAAGGGTGGGATGGGTAAGAGCAGGGTGGTAACAGGTATTCTGAGAGAGAGAGAGAGAGAGAGAGAGAGAGAGAGAGAGAGAGAGATGTACCTTTAGAATGTCTTCATTTCTTCCTATTTATAAGGGATGAAATCCTCATGATGATATCATTTTATCATTTCTTTGGGTAACATCATATTTTTTCCCTTTGTCTCTTTGAGACAGGGTCTCAGTTGTCCTGGAACTCCCTCTGTAGACCAGGATGGACTTCAACTCACAGAGACCCACCTGCCTCTCCCTCCCGAGTGCCTGGGATTAAAGGTGTGCGCCACCACTCCTGCAAAGGAGCCGCATCTTAATACCATCACACCAGACATTAAGTTTCAACTCCTGAAGTTTGCAAATGACACTCTCACCCCATAACAATCATATTCTGTTGACTGAAACACTTTAATGTGTGTTTACCTGGTCAGTCATTTGATGGACAGTTGGGATCTCTTACATTTGGAACTCTGTGTGTGTCTATATCGTGTGTGTGTGTGTGTGTGTGTGTTGTGTATGTGTGCATATGTGTCTGTGACATTTCTAAGTCCCCTGACAGTTATACCTGAGTAAAAAAAGCAACCTGACACAGCATTCATCTCAAGGCGAAGGCTGAACTTGAACTCTGACCACCTGTTCCTCCCAGTGTCTCATAGAACTGTGTTCTCAAGCTTCACGCATTCTTTTACTGTAGGCTTTCAAGCAACAATTTTGGAAGTAGAAGCTAGAATCCACCCTTATCAGAGAATCCTGCGCTTTGACCCGTAGGCCCAGAACTCCACACACACAAGTACAATCAGAGTTCTCAAACATCAGTGTTTTTAATGAGAAGACCTCGCTGCTTCCTGTGTTTGGGGTTGGATATGTTAATCAAGAACACCAACATGATTTCACTATCTTGGGTAGAGGGTAAGGTGGGGTCCCAAAGGATTAAACTCAGGGGCCCCGGCCTCAAGGGGAGATGGCTCAGTGAGTTTATTTACATTATAAAGTTTTGGTTGCAAGTTTAAGTAAAAGTTACTAGTCCAGAATATGTCCACACAGTAAAAGTCATTTCTCCATGTATGTATGTGCATGTGTGGACGTACATACACCTGTGAGTACATGCAGGTGGGAGCCAGATGATACCAGGTGTCTTCCTCAGTCTCTTCTCCACGTTATTTTTTTCTAAAATAGGGTGTTTCTCCAGATCTTTGAACTCCTTTGTTAGATGCTATCGTGAGCATTCGACCTGCAGGTCTTCATGTAGGAATGTGTTGTTATCGCTCTTGAATAAATTTCCAGGAACAAGATAAAGCAAGCCGACTCCATGTTTCTATAAAAAGGATAGATAAAAGTATTCTATTAGAACAGGTAGTTTGTGTTAATCTCTGTTACGGTTACAGGGGAGAAATGTGTTGATTTCCACTGCCTCCGAATGATAACACACCAAGGTAAGCTAATATTGAGCCAGGTCATTGAAACATTCACAGCACATTGCTGAAGAAGATTATGTAGCTCAGAGTGTCCATAGGAAACTCTGTTCCCTTTTGTCTTGTGTGTGGTCATAAGCTAAGAAGACAGAAAGGGGAGAAAACTGAATTCTGATCAAACAACATCCTATGAAGACTCATGATCAGTCATTCCTAGACACTTAAGAAAACTTGAAAAATTTATTATTTTACTTAGGAATATGAGTCTTCTGCCTGCATGTATGTAAGTACATCTGTGTCTTTCAACACCTGCACAGGCCAGAAGAGGGTGTCAAATCTCCTGGAACTGGAGTTATGGATGGTCGTTAGCCATCTTGCGGGTGCTGGGAACCAAATCCAGTTCCTCTGCAAGAGCAGCCAGTGCTCTTTCCTGCTGAGCCGTCCCTCTGGCCCCCCTAATTTTTTTTTTATTTCTTGAGAATTTGATACATGAGTACTATATGGACAAACTTTCCAACCTCTGCCCCTCCAACTCTTTCCAGCTCCCTCTCAATTTTGAGACCTGTCTTTTAATTATTGTTACACACACACGAACACACACGAACACACACACACATGCACACATGCACATGCACACACACACACACACACACCCTACAGAGTCCATTTACTACTGCTCATTTGTAAACACATCTAAGACTGACAATTGAGCCCCAACTGATACATGTGCAATGCAACCCCCACAAATAAAGCTGAAGGAACTCAGTAGAAGAGGGGTCCAAAAGACTCGTAGGAGCCAGAGGACCAGGAGGCTCACTGCTAGATAGTACATTCTAGACATATAAGGGAAGCTACTTCCAGGAAATCTCAGCACTATGGTTGCCAAAATACGATCTACGTGATTTGACAAATCAGCGTGGATGGGGAAATTTCACAAGGACAGACTAGCAATTGAACTTTGAGAGAGGGAGAATCCATGCTCTGTAGGAATGAGCCCCCTGATAGCTTATCCGTTCCCACTGATATACAGCTTTACAGAAGGGAAAATATTCAGGTTTTTAACATTCCCGAGGAATATTTACTTTGGTTGTATGTTCTCAGTCCGCCCACATGTTGGGAACATTTACAAATGAGTATTCAAGGGAGACTGAATACGTTGAGATGCAATTAAATTTAACAGTTTTCACTTAATAGACACAGTGTTTTAGAATAGTTTTACATATACAGAAATGAGTCTATAGTGTAAAGATCTTCCATACGCTTTCCCTCACCCTTTACAATTAACTTGAATGACTGTCTCCATTTGTTACAGTGAAATGAATTCATAATGGCTCATGACTGGTAATGAAAACCTATACCTCTAGTTGCTTTCCCCATTCCTGTGATAAAATACCTACCCTGCTAAATGCATCTTTTTTTAATATGTATTTTATTATTTTTATTGTATGTCTATGTGTGTATTGTCTGCCTCTATGTGAGCACACCCATGTTGTGCAATGCCTCGGTCAGAAGACGGCACTGGATTCCCCTGGAACTGGAGTTAAGGACGGTTCATAGCCGCCATGTGGGTGCTGGGAATCGAACCAGGGTCCTCTGCAAGAGCAATCAGTGCTCTTAACCACTGAGCCATCTCTCCAGCCCCGATAAATGCATCTTAAAGGAGAAAGGGTTTATTTGGGGTTGCAGTTTGTGTGGACCATTGTGTCATCATGGAGAGAGGATGGCTTTAGTTCAGAGGGCATGGTGCCAGGAGAAGGACGCTGATGGTCCCATGACATCCACTCTTAGGAAACAGGGAGTGTGGGCGTGATATAAAGCCTCAAGTCCCCGCAACACCCAGTGACCTGATGCCTCCAGTGAGGCTTCACTGCCTAAAGGTTCCACAACTGTCACCAATGGTACCATCCATCTGGAGACCAAGTGTTCAAATATGTCAGCTTTTGGGGATATTTGATGTTCAAAGCACAATACCTTGCACTGGATTTTACACTTAGCCTTGTACATTACTGTGGATCTTAAATTAATGTATAATCTTTCCCCTCTCTACCACATTTTTGAGCTCTGTAAACCAACGGGGAATCATAAAAGAAGCTGATTTTAAATTAAGACAAGACCAGACATAAGACTATGAAGCAATAATAGTTGGACAGGAAATGCTACCGCCCCCCAAAAAAGAAAAGTCAAGTCCAAACTTTCTCTAGATTCTCTATTGACTCAATCATGAAATAACCATAATTCCCCCAAATGTGGGCCATCTGAATTGTACAATATATGAATGATTAAGTAAACTGTTACTAAGTTACAATATAAAATTATTTTTTTTAACTTTCACAAAAAATTTATTGAGAATTTCATACATGCATATAAGGTATTTTGATCAAATCCAAGCCTACTCCCTCCCCTCCAACACTGCCGCCTCTGAAGAGGTAACCCTAAAATCTTTTAAGGATTAGATACATGTTCCCAAATACTTTTGACATTTTTGGCCCTTGGAACAGAGTATGTTGCTAATAGGCCCAAGGACATTTTGACCTTTAGTCAAGAAACTGGCTACTTTTCTTTGGGGTCTTTTTACCCTAACTGCCTAGCCAGTTCCTACCTCCTATTCTTATCACACCATCCTCTGAAGGGGTTACCCAAAGTGCCAATAGGGAATCGGGATGCAGACCACTCTGGCTTCTTCCATGCTGAACAGGGATGCGGGGTGAGGCAATTGGAGTACCCCTTCAGTGGGTCCATCTAAAAGACTCCCAAATTGCATAACTACAATATAAATTTTTAAAAAAGATATTTACACGAATAAGGTATAATACCCTTCTTTGTAATGAATAAAGATAGGTGGATGGATAGCAAGATAGGTAGATGATAGATAATATAATAGAAAAATAGACAGACAGATGATACGTATTTTATCTGATATTGCTATACTGTTGGACTAGCTTAATTGATCTAATATTTCTTTAGACATTTTTCCATGGGACCTTTATTTTCATTGAGTATTTAGATAATGTTCTACATATAATTAACAGGCTCTCTTTCCCACTTGATGAAAAGCTCCACGGTACTTCTTTACCCACATCTTCCAGTTGTCTGAGTCAGAGCCTAGACTCTCCAGGACGCTTCCCATTTCTCCATTTTACAACTTAAACCAGCTATCACCATCGATAAAATCATCCATCTAATCTCCTGAATCCTCCTCCATTTTCGGTCTTTGTTATCACTTCCATAGTTGATGCTTCTTTATTGAAGCAAGTTTTTCTTTTAATTTTTAAAATTCATTTTTATTTTATGTGTATGAGTGTTATGCCTGCATGTATGTGAGTGCATGGGTGCACTCACATACATGCAGTCATAACATGGCCACAGAGGTCAGAAGAGGGCGTCAGATCCCTTGCAACTGAAATTATGGATGGTTGTTAGCCGCCATGTGGGTGCTGGGATTCGAGCCCTGGTCTTCTGCAAGAACAACCAGTGCTCTTAACTGAGTCATCCCTCCACCCCCGTAAGAGGTTTATATCTACTCTCACCTCTAATTGATGCTTTCTACCACAGTCAGAAAAGCCTTTGCATCGACACTCCTCTGTTCAAACTTCAAGTGAAGTTCTCTGTCATTCCTTTTGACATAAAGATCCAAATGCTCTCACAAAGTATTGATGCCATCAAATGGGTGATCTCTCTTGTCCCTGTGAGCTCTGGATGTTTCTGTCACCTCCCTCTCTCCTTGCATACTAGACAACAGCTTGTGTTCCCATGTGGTTATCCATCTCCCCCTACTTTCATTTGATACCCTTCCAGGGAAGCTCTTCTTTTCCTGACTTTTTTTTTCCTCACTCCTTCTCATCATCATAGATTCAGCCTAGTCATTCGGGAGCTCTCCTTTGATTCTTTATTCTTTTGTTATTACCTTTCAAACCATCCTCTGCTTTCCTTTCCCAATGCACACTTGACCATCAGTTGCAATGTTGTGCCTTATCTTCTTGACCCTATGAGTCAGTGTTGCTAAGCTAATCTTGTATTCCAGTTGCTGCGATGGGATTGGTGCACAATCTTCAGTTAAGTGGAGAAACCTGGCTCAGCAGTTAAGAGCACTGGCTGCTCTCACAAAGGACCTGGGTTTGGTTCTCAGAACCCGCATGGCAGCTAACAATCATCCTTAACTCTAGTTCTAGGAGATCCAATACCCTTCTCTTCCCTCCATGGGCATTGCACACATGGGTCTAATACACATGCAGGTAAAACACTCATATACAGAAAGTAAAATTAAATTATGAAAAAATTAAAATACATATGCAACCTCCTAGGTGATGCCAGATCCTGTCAAACTGACTATCAAAAACACCCTTCACAGACCCCCTTTTCTGTCTTTGAAGCAGTGACTATAATCTCTCTGGATTAATGGCATTCTGTCGTCATCCTTTCTACCTAAAATCCAACAAAATTTTTGTTTCAATAAACAATAACAGAACATGTGAGGAGTAAGAGCAATTATTCTATCAAATGATGAGATAAAACTAACCCATAGACTTCAAAGATACTGCATAGAGATTCCCCTACTAGTTACTATCGAAAAGACTACTTTGTATCCATTTCTGTTCTTGTAACAAGAATTTTCTATAACTTGTCACATTGCTATAAGTGATGTAGTTTTAATTATCTGCAACCAGACATTTAGGTTTCACAGGAACAGCACTTTGAAGGAGACCTGTTCACACATGCAATTTGAATTGTAGATAAAGTGACAGTTTGAAAAGTGTAGGCCACATTGTATCTTTCTAACAGGACCGGGATCTAATTTATGCACTGTCTCTGCAAAGAGACAATTGTAATGACTTTTAAATTATTCTGAACTTCCAAGACTAAGTGGGAAGGGAGACCAGTTCCCAGACAGTGGAAGAAAATGCTAATAATTATGCAGCGAGGTCCTAGTAAAAGTATCTTAGACCAAGAGAGGGTAAAATGCTTCCCTGAATATCGCACCAACACAGAGAAACCACTACACTCTATGTTCCCTGTATCAGAATTCAGGCTCCAAACTCAGTGATCACAGTAAGGCTTGGACAACTTTGAAATCTGTACCCACCTCTTCCTGCAGCTTGTCTGCAGATTACAAACAAACAGCAGAATCAATTTGCCATGTCACTTTATGGGAGCCAGAAGTAGGATGACTTTGACACAATTGCTTCACAAAAAAATCCACGTGTCCAAAGTAAAATGTCACAACCATTGTCTGACAATGAAAAACTTTTTTCTGGATCTTTTTGACGTAGGGTCTCCCTGTGGCCCCAGCTGTCCTGGAGCTCACTATATAGAGCAGGCTGGCCTTGAACTCACAGAGATCCACCTGCCTCTGCTTCCCAAATGCTGGGACTACAGGCATGTGCCACCACACCCGGCTTGCAAATGTAGGTTTTCTTGAGTCCATACAGGTAGCACCTTGCAGTCACTGCCAGCGGCCAGCTGCTCCTCTGTTCTCATGGGCACCACTCCCTTGTTCTCAGGGGCATCAAGGCTGCTCCTACGCTCACCCTGGGCTGAGGCCGTTCTGCTCGCCCGGTGCCGCCTTCTCCCGCCGCCTTCTCCCATCGCTGCTTCTGTCCAGACCCCAGGGTTCAGACACAGGAGATCAGGTTCAGTGACACAGCTCTGCTTTATTGCAGGAAGGCACAAGCTTATATAGGGGTAGTGGTCCAATCACAGCACAGCAAGTAGGATACCTTATTAGCATAACAGGTTTAGTGTCCTATCACAGTACAGCAAGTAGGATACCTTATTAGCATAACAGACTTAACGTCCTATCACAGAATAGTGGGTAGGATGCCTCATTAGCATAATGGGTTTCAGATTACAGAGCCTGGATTCCTGGAAACCACATGACCCTGACTGTTGCACTATCTAAGTGTTGCAATTTGGGATCTCAAGGGTGGTGATTAGAGAGTGGCGAGCTCTAGGCATCAGTCTCATGATCTGCCAATGCGAGCAAGTTTCACAAGGCGTTTCTTGTGGCTCCAGCAGTGGGGCTGTTGCCTCGGTCCTGCTGTATGGCCGTCAATAAGACTTTCACCCTAGGCTCAAGCCTGTCTCCCACAGAACCTCTTGACTTTGTAACAAAAAACCAATTGAGAGCTCGGCAATTAGGAGCACTGACTGCTCTCGAAGAAGACCTGGGTTCAGTTCCCAGCACCCACATGGTGGACGACTACCACCTGTAACTCCCGTTCCAGGGGATCTGAGGCCCTCTTCTGACTTCCACAGGCATTACAGGACACTGGTGCACTTACATACCTGCAGGCAGTACACTCATACACATAAAATAAAAGTAACAAATTAAAAAATTGTTTGCTCTTTAGGTCTAAAAAAATATGGGTTGCATATAATACAGCTTCTAAAGGTAGATGATCTAAGCACATGATTACCATTACTCTAAATTTTAATTAAGCTTATTTGTTACTTATTTTGCGTTGCTAAGGATTGAATCCCAAACCTCATGCTTGCTAGGCAAGTGTCACCCTAGTCATCTTCAGTCGTCAGTGAGAACATCATGAGGAATATGTTGGGAACATTTAGGCATTAGCTGTTAGTGTCATTAAGTGAAAGAAAGATAGAGGCATTAGCTTAAGAAGAAAGAAAACAGGTACAACCAACCAGGGTGATAAATTTATTATTTTTCAATAAAATCTTGCTGGTAGCTCTCATGTTCCTGACTACATATAAAAGCTTTCTCCCAAACTAGCAGAGTATGAAAATAAATGCACATTAGTACAATTTTCTCATAAATAGCGTAGAAGTATTTGATATTTGCACTCAGCCAAATGTAAGCTTCGTATTCATAATGTGAGGAAACATTCACGATTTCACAGCTGTTAAAACCTGTTATGGTTCAAGGGAACAGCTGTACCACACAGAGAAATCATTGCTAATAGGTAAAGAAAACTATATAACACCTTTTGACGGCTGGGTATGTGGCTCAGTTGGTAGAGTGCTAACTTCATAAGAATAAAGTCCTGTATAAAAATGTGTCGTATTGGTAATCCCAGCACTTGGGTCAGTAGACAGAGCAGGAGCACAATTTTAAGGTCTCCCTTGGCTTCACAGAAAGTTCAAGGCCAGCCGGGGGTATACGAGATTCTTGTGTCAAAGTGAAACAAAACAAAAAAGGAAATAATTTTCTCTTTCTACCCCGTGTGCTCTAGAGATGAAACTCAAGTCATCGGGTCATCACATTTACCAGGAAGTGCCTTTACCTGATAGGCATTAGTGACATCTTTTGATTTCCATTAATCATTTAATTTCATTCAAACTACTTCCAATCCTCAAAACATCTGTGTGTGTGTGTGTGTGTGTGTCTGTGTATGTGTGTGTGTGCGTGTGTGTGTTCACACTTTCCACCTCAGACTGTGAGCAAAATTTATCACTGAATTCTTTGTCAGAGGCTTACTGCCACTTGATTGATTGATTGATTGATTGATTGATTGGAAGCATTTTCTTTTCCAAAGCTCAGGAATGAACAGCGTTGCTGACAGCCAGGAAAGTGTACACTGGTTCCAACTGTGAAGGAAGAAGTGTGCCAGTTGCTTGTCTGATGACGTCAGTGCTCCATGAAAACAAAGTGTCTTGATGGATTCCGGCAGGTCTCTCACAGCCGTTCACATGCTAAGTTTTCAGGCTAAGTGCCAGTATTTCTCAGATACAGTCAGAGCAAGGATAATTTTGCAAATCATGCACCCATTTAAACTATTTTACAACACAGAAAGTATTAATGATATGAAGGCAAGAAGTCCTGGGGCTAACTTTCATGACTGTCTATATTTCAATGAGTATTTTATTTTATTTTTTTGTCTTTCTGAGACAGGGTCTCCCTGTAGCCCCAGCTGTCCTGGAATGCACTATGTAGACCAGGCTGGCCTTGAACTCACAGAGATCCCCCTGCCTCAGCCTCCCAAGTGCTGGGATTAAAGGCGTGTGCCACCACATATGGCTATTTCAATGAGTTTTTTTTAAAAAATTGGTATACAAGCTGGGTGTATTGATGCATGTCTTTAATCCCAGCACTTGGGAGGCAGAGGCAGGTGGATCTCTCTGTGAGATGGAGGCCGGCCTGGTCTACATAGCAAGTTCCAAGTCAGCTGTGGCTACAGGGAGGCTCTGTCTCAACAAGACAATAAAATACAATTCAATAAAATTGACATGCAAAGTTAAATATGATTATGGTACTTCAAACAAAGTGTGTTTTTGTAGATTCCTTCTGTGTTTCACGTCTCTCACCCCCTGTAACTCTGAATCCCTTTATCTGCCCCCCGCATGTCTCTTTTCTTATTTTATGTCCAATGAGTCATTGTGCTCCTTCTGGTCTTTCTCAATTTTCTCTATGTCTTTATCTCTTTTTGGCTGTTGTAGGCTTTACCTACATCACCTTTATACCAGCGTACATGGTAAAATTGAGAAACAATGGCAGGCACTTTGTGTGTGTGTATGTTTTTATGACAGGGTCTCCCTGTATCCCCAGCAGACCTGGAACTCACCATGTAGACCAGGCTGACCTGATGCCTGCCTCTGCCTCCAGAGGACTGGGATTAAAGGCCTGTACCACCACGCCCTGCTGGAATGTCACATTTTAAAAGCCACTAGGCAGCAAACATTGTTTTCAAAGATGGCAAGTTAAACTGAGTATTGCCAAAAATGCCACTGCATTGTGCCTCTTCATGTTACACGTTGAGAACACTTTTGGAACCCAGAGTTGTAAAATGCTGTGGGAAGAATGCTTGGTTTTGTACCTTCAGAACGCTCCAGCAAATTGAGTGTGTGTAGTCTGTGTTTGTGGGGAAAAGTGAGAAAGCCTTGGATGGTTCATCAGTGTGTGTTTATTCTGTTTCTTCTCTCCGTAGTTAACATTTTTATATCTTTCATCAATGACCTTCCACTCTCTGTTGTAGCTCTTGGTAGGTCCCTTTGGAGGCAATACACCCCTACGGAGCAGGGGTTGTTATAAGAAGCTGTGTCTTCGGTAACACAGAATTAGAGAAGGATCTACTGCAGGAGAGGGATCCTGGAGTAGAGGATGCAAATATGGACTAAGCAAAATCTTTGAACCCAATGGAAAATGAACCCAATTCATGTGGCTAGTCACTGGTCACTATACCCACACTGTTCATGGAGTGGTACAAGCCCCAGTTTAAAAAACTGTCATCAACACATGTGGAAGTGTAAAAATGTAGTAACAAGAGAAAGTTGCTGAACATGTTCAAAAGTGTTTTAGAAATCCACCATCATTCATGTTCCATTCCACGAATAGCCTGTAGCCCAGGTTCTGAACACACAGCACCCACTGTGCATGCCTTCACGCCATGCAACATCAACAGATGGTGCCCGTGATCATTCAGTTCAGACTTGAGACTCTACTGCTCGCTATGAACTTGACGATGTTCCACTTTTAAAGCACATGATGTTTCAATTTCAAGAAACAAAGACTTAATATTTTCTACCTGTCATTCCTCAGCATGGAAACAACAAATGAGTTTATCTTTCCATTATATTGCTATCATGTTGGACTTTATAAATTGCTGTTTTCATTGCTACTTGAGTTTTATAAAAACCAATTGTTCAATGAAATTTTGGCTTGGGATTAGTATAGAATTTCCAACAAATTCTGAAATGGCTTGCATACACTACTGCCATATTTTTCTATGTGTTTATGTAAAGCGTGTTCTCAGCTCTGAGGATTATGAAATCAAAACACTGCTTAGTTCTGAAAAAGACATAGATAATCTATGCCCTACAGTATCAAATATTCATCTAAAGTTTAATTTTTCACATAAGAATAAATGAACACATGTAATTGTTAAGCAAATTCCCTTCCATCTTTGATAAAGGTTAAAATATACACGTTTTTAAAATGTTTACTTTATTTTTGAAAATTTCACATATCCATACACTAAGATATTATATATTACACCTCCTCCGTTATCCCCACTCCTATTCAACTTAGTGCTTGAAGTCTTAGCTACAGTAATAAGACAAGAAAAGGAAATAAAAGGGATGCGAATAGTAAAAAAGAAATCAACATATCTTTATTTGCAGATGATAGGACCCCACACATGAAACCCCGAAGACTTCACCTACAAACTCTTAGAGTGGACAAGCATTTTTAGCAAAGTGGAAGGTTACAAAAGTGGTACACAAAAATTAGTAGCTTTCCTAAATACCAATGATAATCAGGGTGAAAAAAAAATCAGGGAAAAAAAGTCCCATTCATGATAGCCAAAAAAAAAATAGAATAAAATTAAATACCTGGGACTAAACCAAACCAAGGTAACAACAGACCTCTACAATGAAGTTTTTAAGACACTGAAGAAAGAAATTTCAGGAGATACCAGAAGACAGAAAGAATTCCAATGCTCATGGATTGGAAGAATTAATATTGTAAAAATGGCCGTTCAAGTAAAATAAGTTTCTTCATGATTTATTATTAGTAAATGTTTGGCTTCTATACCTCCTTTACATACATTTATCTCAGGGTGGCATAAATTTTCCCAGGAGAAAAGTAGCCACAAGAGGAAGTTTAACAAGCCTTAGTTTAAACCACAGAGTATTCTGGTCACTGTGGGTATGTAAATGGACCACTGGCTTTACTGTGTGAAAACTGTGACTCATTTTGTATGATAGGAGATTCCAGGGACAATGGAGTAGATCTTCCTCTCATAGTAAAACTTCTACATTGAAAGTGACCATTATTAATTCTGTCCCCTCCCCCCACACAGAGCTTCTTGCCACGTTTGTTTGTGTGTGTCTGTGTGTGTGTGTGTGTGTGTGTGTGTGTGTCTGTGTGTGTGTCCATACCATCCTGTGCTGATGGTGGATGCAGGTATCCACTAGGTAGGCATCTAATTGAGTATATTCCCAGTCTTTCTGACTTGCTATCAAATTTCTGCTATTCTTCAATACTCAGCGCATAAATTTTCTCTATCCACCCCCCAGGAATTGCAAAGTTCTACATAATGAATGCGGTAAAAAGGAAAGCATCCTAGAGCAATTAATGAGTATCTTTTCATTGCATAATTCGATGCTGTAGTTTTATGATGTCAGAGGGTTGCAGATCGTGCAGAGATTTTTTCCTGATTGTTTTACAAGCACATTATAGTTTAATGACAAAACAGAGTGGCTGTTATAAAGTAAATGGGTCTGAGACCCTTGCTGGCCCCTCCTCACATCTCTTTGTTTTGTTCTTTGCTGTTGAAATCAATTCTTCTGATGCAGCTTGGATGATGAGAATTTGGGTCCGTGTGACTTTTCTCTGCAGAGTCTTACATATTCCTGTTACTGAGATTTAATCTCCAATCGCTACTATTTATTTATTCAAATTCTAGTTATAAGTTAAGACATAAGCTTTTATTGGCCTTTTTTTTTTGTCTACCCTGTGGTCTCATATTTATGTTTACAAGTATTTTCTTACTTGTAACTTATTTTGCTTTGTAATTTTTCACGAGTTTATTTGCCAGTTACATTGCAAGGTTTGCAGGTGAGTTCCACCTGTCTGTCCCTTCCTTCCTTCCTTCCTTCCTTCCTTCCTTCCTTCCTTCTTCCTTCCTTCCTTATTTCTCACAGTGCTCATTTAATTACAGCTTATTGATTGAATTATAGTACTCTACAATCCCAGAAAGTATTGCTTTTATCTGCGCATTTATTGTTTGATTGACTTTTGTTTCTTACATTTGGTTTTGTTTATGGAAATATTATTGGTGACTATATTTTAAATAATTTATTGAGAATGTCATACACGCAAATAAGGTGTTTTGACCAAATCTATGCCCACTCCCTCCCTTCCAAGTCTTCCCATGTCTCCCTATCACTTTTTTTCTGATATTTTTATGTGCTCTTTCTTTTTCTTTTATTATTTTTATGGGGCTTTTGGCTACTCTAATATTCCCTCCTCTGAGGAGGTATTCCTAAAATCTTTTAAGGATTAGATAAAAGCTCCCAAATACTTTTGACATTTTTGGCCTTTGGAACAGAGTATGTTGCTAAGAGGCCCAAGGACATTGTGAGTTTTAGCCAAGAAAGTTGCCAATTTTCTTTGGGGTCTTTTTACCCTAACTGCCTAGGCTTAAGTCCATATAAAAAGCTATTTACACAATTCTTTCTCATTGATGATTTTGTTCCTAACTCGAAAGTGCTGCTCAGATGTAAGACTTCAAATCTTGGTCTCCAATACTGTAGTGCCCATCTGTAGCTAAGGGAGACAACCTGCTACACACTAAAATGATGGATAAATTTGTTTTCTCCCCCTATCTAGAAACCTTTGAGGGGGTACTGGCACTGAGTCTAACCACTCCAACAGCTATCAAAGTGCCTGAAAGCAAATCCTGAATCCATCACTCTAGAGTCCAGCCTTGGAAGACAAAGAAAAATTAGGAGGAACCCAATGGAGGGATGCTTTTGGAAGCCCTTGTCAAGAAATTCGATGACTTTATAGACATACACAGGTGCCAAGGATCCGAGTGCAACCTATTATGACTAGCAATAATCAGATTCATACAGATTAGAGACACATGCACCAACATCTCAGTGTTATGAGCAAAAAACAATGAGTCTTTCTGTAAGAAACAGTATATTTTAAAATGAAATGGAGATCTTGAAATGGAGATCTTTTTAAAGGTTAAAACATCATTTAATTTATGTCTTATAGGGTTTATACTGAGTACAATATTGTATAACTGTAGTAATTCAACAGAGAACCTAAAATTTTTATAGCCACGTTTGAAAGAGGTGTATCTTTGCTCTGGAAACTGTTATTGAGTATGTTAAAGCTGTAATGAAATGCTTCTTCTAAAAAAATTTTAAATATTAAAAAAAAGAAATTCCAATGGACTTTCATATGAACATTTGAAAATTGCCCTGTTCTGACTTTTTTCTAGTTCCCTGTCTAGAACGTGTAACGCTAATTACTCTTGCCTTTACTTTTCCTTCACATCTCCTATTCACCAGTCAAGGACTTTCTTTTACCCCTGCAGATAACAGTTATATAGTTTGGGAGTCTTTTACATAGACCCACTGAAGGCGTACCCCAGTTGCCTCACCCTGTGTCACTGTTCAGCATGCAAGAAGCCAGAGAGCGGTCTGAGTCCAGATTCCCTATCCGCAAGTTGGGTAACCTGTTCAGAGGATGGTGTGTTAAGAATAGGTGGTGACTATATATTTAACCATGGGATTAGAGTAAATATTTCTTACACTAATTTGATATCGATTGGTAGTTTTATGACCATGAGTCGTTCATGGAAGTCGAAAGTTTCATGGGAAATTTAGGTCAGTTGGTAGAGTGTTTCTTTAGCGTACATGAAACCTTGGATTGCATTCCCAATAATGGTATGAACAAGCTGTGGTAACACATGCTTATAAACCTGAACTTCGGAGGTGGACGATCAAGAATTCAAGGTCATCCTCAACTGTATAGTGACTCCAAGGCCAGTCTAGGAAAACTGAGACCATCTCACAAAAATAAAACGTATAGGTGTCCTATTTAGGGATAAATAATCTGCAGCCTCTTAAGCTGTCCATATTGGCCAGGTTTGGTTCTCCATGTTAATCACCATCTGCTGTATAAGGAAGTTTTGCTGAGAGTTGAGAGATGTGTTATC
Organism: Nannospalax galili; assembly: GCF_000622305.1. NCBI lineage: Eukaryota > Metazoa > Chordata > Mammalia > Rodentia > Spalacidae > Nannospalax > Nannospalax galili. The sequence goes on from NW_008329168.1 coordinate 90,306, forward strand.
TATGGGCATAACAATAAGTCATCCCAATCAGTTTAATATGATATCCGTTTAAGAGAATGGTTGTATTAGGCTTTCTCCCGTGGACTGTGGGCTGTCTAGGGCTCCTGGGTCTGATATCACTGTCAGGTATGGGCTCCATCCTATGAAGTGAACCTTAAATCCAATTAGAAAGTAGTTGGTTATTTCTATGATACTACGTCACCATTGCACTGGTCGACATATCTTGCTAAGTCAGCTGTTCTTGTAGTTCCCAGGATTCACAGCTGAATGGTATGGGCAAGTCTCACATAAGTTCAAGTCAGAAAGAAAAAAAATCTCATGACAGACAGGGAGAATGGGTAACAATCTTACCTGACGAACTACTGGCAACTGATGACTCCTAGAAAGGGAGATTTAGTGCCACAAAAAATGAGACTCAGGGCTGGAGAGATGACTCAGACATTAAGAGCACTGGTTGTTCTTGCAGAAGACCTGGATTTGAATCCCAGCACCCACACAGCAGCTAACAACTGTCCTAACTCCAGTTCCAGGGGATCCAACAGCTCCTTCTGTCCTCCGCTGGCATTGCATGACACGGGTACACTTACCTACACGCAGCCAATACACATAAAATAAAAATAATAAATAAAAGTTTAAAAAAGAGGCTCGTGCTGACTTCGGCAGCACATATAGTAAAAGTGGAATGACACAGAGAAGATCAGTATGGCCCCTGCACAAGGATGACACGCAAATTTGTGAAGCGTTCCATATTTTTATTTTAATTAAAAAAAAAAGAGACTCTTGGTAGGTTGACCAGGCTTAACACACACACACACACACACACTGAGACACACACAGACAACACACACCTGTACAGAAATGTGGTGAGGGAGTTAGGAAGACGGGCTTCAGATTTACAGGTATCGGAAGGAAGGAAGGATCTAAACATATGGTGTGAAATTCACAAAAAGGAAAAAGACATGAAATTTGGAGGAGGGGTCTATTGGGGGAAATCTGGGGAGGTTGGTGATAGAAAATGCGGAATTGGGTGCATATGATCATATTTCGTTGTATACATATATGAAATGCTCAAAGAGCAAAATATAAAACCAAATAAAAAGGAACTAAACGAAACAACAACAACAAAAAAGCAAAAAGAAAAGACGTAGATGATTGCCTCATCACGCTGGATGATTTTGAATGGTAAGGCTTGTTGGGACGTGGAAAGTTTGAGGTATACATGATATTCAAATAGTAGTTTTATGACCGTGAACCATTCTTGGATATTAAGGTTTCCATGGGGAATTTGGCTCAGTTGGTTTAGAAATATATACTAAACTGGGCATACATGTCATAATTTGAGAACAGTGTATCTTAGCCTTTGAGGTTTCCCCACTCCAGCCCACTACCACAGTTCTGTGAAGCCATACAGCAAATTGGAATACTTTGCATTGAGAATATCCCCACTCGTCAGGGTCAGACCAATGTCACTATAGAGTCCCTGACAGCAAAGGCCTCTGTTGCTCACGGAGTAGAAGATGCCAAGACACAGCACGTGAAGACATTCAGGTATTGCTGACAACGTAAAAACACAGGGACAAATGTGTTGAAGTCTTCACACAATATCTTCAACTAAGAAGATCCATTAGGCTGCCAGGAAAGAATCTGAGACCCCCACCTCTAGATCTTCGAAGGAACTAGATATTGCCAGCCACCTAAATGTACTCAGAGGAAGAGTCTCCCTCAGAGCCTGCAAATATGAGACCAGGACAGTTACCACATTGATGTTGGGGTTGATGTTGCACAGGCAGATGATCAACGGTGCGCTGGAGAATCGAGCCTTCCACACGTGAGTCTTTGGGACACGTTGCAGATGTGAGTTGCTATAGCAAATATCGTCTAAAATGCCAAGCCTCAGCCCCATCTCTGCACTCTGTATTTCTGTGTGTGTGAATGTTTGTTCAAGGGGGCAGGTGCACAGAGGCCTGAGCTTGCCGTTGTGTCTTCGGCTAGTACTGTCCACCTTACTTTTTGAGAGAGTCTCTCACTCGATCCTGGAGCTCACGGATTGACTGTACTGGCTGGTCTATAAACACCCCTCCCACCTGGAGATCCTCCCGTCTTTGTCTCCCAGACCAGGGATTGAGGACATCCACCACCATGCCTAGTTTTCTACATGGCTTCTGGGGATTTAAACTCAGGTCCTCAGGCTTTAATTTTACTCTAATGTTGTCTTAACTTTATGCATTATTCTCCTTACATGTCTCTCTCTCTCTCTCTCTCACGCACACACACACACACAGTCACACTATACTAAAAATTACTGTTGGGAGGCACATGTGTGTCTTTCTCCTCCCACTGTCCTTATGACCAACTGACACAATATTCCTCCAAACTGCAGTTTAGGGAATAAAGATATTTATTTGGGCTTACTAATAGCGCATATGATGATGATAAGGGGTACTTACAAAGGCACAGACGCCCTTGGGACTTCCTTTTCCTACATCTTGGTTGCAGTTCTCTGAACATGTGGCTGCCGGTGCAAGATGGCGAAGCCCCTCTTCCTCCCTCGCTTCCTCGGTGTCTCCCCTTAGTCCCTCCCCTCATGCAGTTAAGGCTGATTGGGTGGGAGGGGTGACTGTCCCCCTCTGCCCCTCCCTTCCTATGAAGAGTCTTAGGGTTCAAGCCGTCTGATATAACAGGAGGTGGGGGAAACTAGAGAAGAAGACATCCATCTATTGCTGTTCATTTGGAGGACACGCTTATCCAACACACACACACACACACACACACACACACACACACACACACACTGACAACGATAAATATAAAGAATAATACAGACATATATGAGCTAATGCCTACTTCCTTAACTATAAGATAAAATATGAATTTAGGATTTCTTTTCTATTCCAAATGGGTATAATGGTGCATGGCACAGTGGTAAACACCCCAAAATATTCATTGCAGAGTACTTGACGTTTCTTCTTGTACCCAAATAAACTTATAGTCCTGGCAGCATCATGAATTCAGGCTAAGTTTTAGAGAATAAGAGACTGCAGACTGCAGAGTGTGTGTTCCCGGATAGGGCTTCCATACTAAACCTCACCCACCCACAGCTCACGGACCATTGCTGAAGAGGAAGTAGAAAGATTGTAAGAGCCAGGGTTCGTGTATGAACACAAGGAAACGGAGGATTTCAGGCCTCTGGGAACTTGCTTGTGAACTCACAACTCTCATGACAGTATGCACAAGACCCATGCTGACAAAACCAGGAAAAAAAAAAAACACAGCATAGAATGATGGAAATGGACAGTGGGCCTCAACCCCAGCCCAGGAACAATTAGCAAATGATTCCTGTGGGGTGAGGGAGAGTAGAAGTTCTTTAAGGGAGTGAGTCTAGACAGGCTGAGTAGACTCCAGTGGGTGAACTTGCACTGAGGGACATGTGGGTACAACTCACATTTTTTACACCCCATCAGTCTTTAGAACTGTGACAGGAAATCAATGTACTTCTCAAAAACTTCCATATTGAGAGGAAGGCAAGACCTAGCCATGTCTCACATCTGAATCTCTCCTTAAGCTGTTGAGGCAACAAAATGGATAGAAAGTAAGGAACTGTAATTAATTGAGTCACTTTAGATTTGCATATTCAAACAACACGATCATTTCTAATCTCATAAAGGGAAATTTTACTGTAACATCAATCATTGATTACGTACACTTAGAATCACATGCAATTAAGAATTTTAAAAAAACAAAAAAACAAGCAGGACAAGATGGAAAGACATAAACAAATTGATCGACTGGAAGGGAAAAACAATTTGAAAGTTGCCTTGTCTTTGAAAGAACAGTATTTCATTCTAAGAGGCTCTTCTCTTTCACCTTCCTGTGATAAAACACTGACCAAAACCAGCTTGGGGAGGACAGGGTTTATTTCAGTTTGCTTGTTACAGTCCGTCATTAAGGGAGGTCAAGGCAGAAACTCAAGGCTCGTATCTCAGGTAGGAAAAGAAACAGATCATGGAGGAATGCAGCTTACTGCCCCCGCCCCCTGCGCCTTCCTCAGCGGGTCAGTTACTCATATGGACTCACAGCAATGGTGATAGCAGGTAGAAGTCCCATGCAAGCTCAAACTAGACAAAACCGCAGCAGAGACATGGGGAAGTAGGTAAGAAATCCCACTCCAACCTACGGAACTTCTAATTGATGGCTACTGGGAGGGGAGAGACAGTGTCTTACAGGGATGGGACTAGTGGTGGGTGGATGGACCCACACTGAAGAGCATGTGGGGACACAAATCAGACTCTATAGGCTATGACACACACACACACACACACACACACACACACACACACACACGAGAAGACTTAATTGTAAATTGTGCAGGGGTCAGTAGGAGGAACTGTGGAGGACAGGATTGAAATACCATCAGTCTCTATTGTATGAAAATCGCAAAAAATCAGTAAGAAAAGTAAAATTTAAAAAAGATTTGTTTAATTTTATTTTTATATATTTGTTTTTCGTACATATATGTATGTGTACCTCATGTGTGCAGTGTCCACAGAAGACAGAAGAGGGCACTGGATTCCCTAGAACTTGAGTTACAGATGGTTGTGATTTGCCACGTGGGTGCTGGGAACTAAGCCCACATCCTCTGCAAGACCAGAAAGTGCTGTTAACCACTCAGCCAGCTCTCCAGCCCCTCCCTACCCCTCTTACACAGTCCAAATCCACCTTTTTACGAGGGGCACTGCCCACAGAGGGCTAGCCCATGCTACATCAATTAACAATCAAGGAAATCCTTTACAAACGTGCCCACGGGCCAATCTGATGATGGCGATCCCTCAACTGAGATTCCCTCAGATAACTTTGAGCTGTGTTAAGTTGTTTGCTGAAGCTAATTAGTATACGGGCAAAACAAAATAAAATAATTCATGGAAGTATTTCTCATTTTGCCAACAGTTGGAAACTGACATGTGCCACATGGTTTTTTAAAAGGCCACTTGGATGCCGCACCAGCGTGTTCTAGTCTATGCACTGGAAAACACACCAAAGTGAGCTCCTAGAACTAGATCTTTCAAGGCAATATTGACTCCAGCTCATATGTTCAGGTAGGAATGAAGTTTATTGGAGAATAAACTTCAATAGACAGGTCATTCCTTTTTAAACAAAAGGATCATTTATATCAGTAATTAAGAATAAATTCTGGGGGCTGGAGAGATGACTCAGTGGTTAAGAGCATTGGCTGTTCTTGCGGGGGACCCGGAATTGATGCCCAGCACCACATGGCAGCTAACTACCATCCGTCTGTATCTCCAGTTCCAGGGGAACCCGGTGTTCTCTTCTGACTTCCTCAGGCACTGCATGACACGGGTGCACTTACACATGTGGGCAATACGCTCATGCACACAAAATGAATAAAACAGAAAACACAAAATAATAAATAAAAAAATGTTTAAAAGAACAAACTCTGAATTCTCTCCTTGTTGTGATTTGCCTAAGAACTGTCCCCATAGGCAGATGTGTTTGAACAGTTTGTGCTCACCTGCTAGTTTTTCTTGGGAAAGTTGTTATGAGGTGGAGTCTTACTGGAGGATGGGCGTCTCAGGGGAGGAGGGGTGAGCTTTGAAGTTTTATAGCCCAGCGCTGATTTCTGGCCATTGCCTCTGCTTCCCGATTGTGGATGTGCCATGAGCAGCCAGCCACCTGCTCCCCACTGCCATGCCGCCCTGCCTACTCTCCTGTCTTTCCCTCCACGATGGACTGTTCGCCACTGGAAATGCAAAGCTAAAATAAACGCTTTCTCATTTAAGCTGCTTTTCTTGTGGAATTTTATCAGAGCACCAAAACAGAGACTAAGATATGAGTCATCTGCCTGAAAGCCCAGGAATCTAGGGACCAAAAAAATATAATAAGCAACTGCCCAGTTATTATATAGGGAGGACAGAAATAAAAACGTGAAGTTTCTTTTTGTCTCCAAACAAATATTTTGTTGTTGCTGTTTTATTTTAACGTCTCCAAAGCTGCCTACTTGGTGACCACAACCACACACATGTACAAAAGCACATCAAAAGCTACATGGGAAGATGACTACCTCTTGGACTGCAGAACTTATGAATGACTGCATAATTAACCAGAAAATCTAATTTGCATTGTCTGGCTATAATACCATGATATGTATAAAGGGACCCTCTTTGAATGACCATATCTCCATTTCAACATGTTACCATTTACACCATAGTGCGAGCAAACTTTGCTGGACAACTTTAAGCCTTTATCAAGTGTTTAAAATTCACCTCCCTCCCTTCCTCCACTTCCTCCTTCCTCTCTCCCTGTCTCTCTCCCAACCTATCACTTTTATTTCACTAAAAATTCTGTGATTAGATGATGTAAAAATGATAATCTAATTGCTATTTTCTGTTGTTTTTTCTTTGTTTTAGATATGATGTTCCTGTAGCCCCAGCTGGCCTGGAACTCACAGTGGAGACCAGGCTGGCCTAGATCTCACAGAGATCTACCTGCCTCTGCCTCCCAAGTGCTGGGATTACAGGTGTGTGCCATCACACACAGCATTCAAATTGCTATTTTAAGGCTGGGAAGATGATTCAGTTGGGATGTGCTTACTATGCAAATACAAGGAACTGAATTCAATCCCCAGAACCACCATTTTAAAGAAAGCCCAGCTAAGTGGCATACATTTCCCATCTTAGTGTTGGGGCGGCGGCAGAACTCCTTGAAGCTCACTGGCCAGTGGAAGACTCTGTCTGGAAAAACAAGGCAGAAGGTATTTACTTGCATTTTTGCTGCTCTGATAAGACACCATGATCAAGACAACTTTTTGAAGGAAGAGTTTATTCACCTTCAGGTTTCAGGGGTTCGAGTTTATCATGTTTGGGAGGCGTGACAGGGGCAGCCAGCCAGAGCAGAAGGCTGACACATTTTCAAAGGAGAGAGAGAGAGAGAGAGAGAGAGAGAGAGAGAGAGAGAGAGAGAGGTGGAGCATGGATATGAGCTCTCAAACCCCACCCTCAGTGACCTGCTTGCCCCAGCAAGGCCACAGTTCCTAAAGGTTCCATGACTCTTCCCAAACAGTGCCACCAACTGACCAAATGTTCAAATGCTTCGACTGATTTGGGGACGATCCTCATTCAAACCGCCACATAAGGTATCTGATAAGTGACATGTGAGGCTGATCTCTGGTGTCCACAATATCTGCACATCTGTGAACCGCCCTCTGATGAACATGCACGTATATGGCCAACCACAAATACACACGTGCACCTACAAATATAACTGCTATTGTAATTTGATTTAAAAAAAATATTTGGCAGTGTACTCTTGAGAGTGGATTCTGACATCGAGTTAGACGGCTGTAAAAGGATTTGCTCTTTGGAAACAGATCCTCTGGTCTGTGCACAATGAGGCTCCATTTTCTCCTGGAGAGATCTTGTCCAAATCTATATCCTGTGAGAATAATTGTTTCTAGCAGCACAAAAGCCCATCTCCCCACATCCCGCTGAGATAAAGCTTTTCTTCATCAAACAAAATAGACTCTGTTGGCCTCCAAGAGGTCAAAGGCGGGCGCAAAAAGAAGAGATGAACTGAAAATAAACAAGGATGTCCGGACAAGACTCAGATAGCCTCGTGCATCTGTAGTGTCCGGCTCTCGCCCCTCTTTGTCCTGGGGACACACAATGTGCTTTTCTGGAAGCAAATATAAATAGATTTCTTGTCTTGTTTCACTGTTCCAGACACCGCAAGAAAAGAGCACAGCACACACACTCCACGTGTCCCAAACGGACTCTGTGAGAAGACGCATTTATTAAATAATGTCGAACTTTAACGACACGTCCACTACTGAATAAATATCAACATGTAAATCTTATGAAACTTTAAGGCACATCTATAGCTAGTTGAATTCATTCATACAAACGACTGAGGGGTGTGTGTGTGTGTGTACATGCAAGTGGATGTGGGTATTGGGTACCGTCCTCTACCACTCTCTCCTACTATGTAAGGCAGGTTCTCCCACTGAAGCTGGACGTTATTCATTCGACTGCACTAGCTATTCAAAGAATACCAGGTATCCTCCTGTCTCTGCCTCCCCGGTGCCAGGATTACAAAATTGCACCAAGATGCCTAGGTTTTTACTCCAGTTCTGCTGAGCTAAACTCAGGTCCTCATGTTTACACATTATGGACTTGGTCATTTCTTCAGTACCACATGTGAGTTTTTTTAAAAAGAAAAAAACTATATCCAAAAGCAATATTGTATTTAAGAATGAATCTCATTGCTACAGTTATTTTAGGAACTTTTATTTTTGTGTTACCTTTTATACTGTTTCATTGTTTTTTATTTTTAAAATAATGTTTTATTTTATTAGTTGCTTACTGTGAATACTAATGACTTGATGACTGTGGATATTAAAAAAAAAAAAAAAGAATGAACAAGGGACAGGACAGATGGTTGAGTAGTTAAGAGCTCTTGCTGCTTTTGTAGAACCTGAGTTCTGTTCCCAGCACCCATGTGGGGCACTTCACAACTACCTGTAACTCCAGCTCCGAGGAATCTAAGGCCCTCTTTTGGCCTCTGCAGACACCTGCACACACATGCTGTATGCAAACATGGACACATATAGATATGAAATAATTAAATCTACACATAGATTCATCAAGAATGAATAATCAACTTGCAAAAGGAGAAACGACACCTTGTCACTCATTTGCAGAAAGTAAAATAAAATTCTGAGTCCATACAAATAGGGAGCATAGCTCCCAGAGGGTGTGAGGCACCCATGTAGATGTGTATGAGCAATCAAAGATTGAGTCCCCCCCCACGCCACATAAGCAGCTCTACTGTGTTACCTGTGATACTTTGTCTAAAGCAATGGGCCCTAACAACCATGGACTAGCACCTCTGAAACCATAACCCAGCACATACCTCTCTTCTTTATAAACTGTGTATCTCTCATGCTTTGTCACAGCAACAGCAAAGGACACTAGTGGAAGGAAGTTAGGGCATTGGCCACGAGTCTTGTTGGGACTCCTGGGATTCCAGCACCTTCATTTTCGTCCCAACCTCTCTCTACATTGTGGTGGGTGTGAGGTAAGCAGCTTTCCTATGAACAGAGAAACTACAAGCCAACACAACCCTTTCCTCCTTTAAGTTGTTTATCAGAGATACTTACTAAGGCAGACATAGCTGAGTGACCCATGGACTAACACTGTGAGAACTGGGTCTATGTCTCTAAAGGGGCATACATTTTTTGTCCTGTTTTTGTGACCATCAAGGTACTATCAGAACATCTTTAGTGGTCACAAACCTTTTTAAATTTTCTTTGTTTTTAATAATGATTTTATACGTATGAATGTATTGCCTGCATATATGTAAGTGCACCTGAGTCATCCAATGTCCACAGAAGTCAGAAGACGGCAACGGATCCCCTACAACTGGAGTTATGAATGGTTGTTAGCCACTTTGTGGGTGCTGGGAACTGTACCTAGGTCCTCTGCAAGAGCAGCCTCTGCTCTTGACCACGGAACCATCTTCCCAGACCTACAAACACTGTTACTATCACTAGCAATTGATATTAAATGACACCCAGAAGCAACAATCTAAAGTCAACATTCTGAAACGTCATAGCTTTCGAGTGAAGCAATTTTGAGGTGGTAAATTTCAATCATATTAAACATCTGTCACTTTACAGTATATGGAGATGACTTAGTGGGATAAAATTAGAATTGAGAAGAACTAAAAGACAGGCTTCAAAGAGAGAAGACTGGGTCTCTGTGGAAAATACAAGCTATAAATTTATGCAGAGCATACGCTGCAAGAGAGTTTTTTAAATCTCCAAGGGGAAAAATAAAAATAATTTCCCATCACTGTATTTATAGGTACAATTATAAATGCAGCCTAACCCTGTTTTTGATTCTAAAATAAAAAACAGTTGACAGAGTCTGACAGGAAGCACAAAAGGAAGAAATACAAGCTGGGTCATTTGCAGGTAGATCAAATTCCTTTCCACAAAACATCCAGAAACGAACAATGTGTGTTTCGCTCCTATTTTGGGTGATTCTTTTTCAGCAAGCAGTAGATTCCATAGTCCCAGTTTGCTCCAGTTTCTGTTTTCTGATAATAAAGCCCAGAGACAGCATTTGCTTTGTAGCCCTGTGTTGTGCCAATCTAATTTAAAATTAAAATACCAATTAAAGAAGGAATAAAGGAAAAAATAAGGCACAAGTGAGACTCATTTAGTTTAGAAAAGAAACCTGACTTTGTTTGTCAAAAAAAAAAAAAAAACCTAATTTCCCATAAAGCACATAACTGGCTTCTTTCAATAGAGCTCAGAACTCCTGGAGTGATTTACATTATTTGGAGGATTTGGGGGGGGGGATTTAATGCATGTTGTTCAAGTACATTCAGCATTATTGTCGTAAGCACCGTGGTGCTTGAATGAGAATGCCCCTCATAAGCTCCAAGTATTTGGACACTTTGTCCACAGCTGGTAGAGCTATTTTGGGAGGTCTTAGAAGGCGTGGCCTTGCTGGAGGAAGCATGTCACTGGGGCTGGGTTTAGAGATTTCTTAAGCCTCGCCGATTACCAGTCCCTCTGTCTTCCTGTGCCTGCTTGAAGATGTGAGAGCTTAGCTCTCTACTCTGGCCACAGCCTGCCGCCATGCCTCCTTGCCATGACAGACTCTGATCCCCCTGGAACCGTAAACTGAAAAACTCTTCCTTTTATAAGTTCCCTTGGTCGAGATGTTTTATCACAGCAACAGAAAACTAATATAACTACTGTCTATAAATATTCCAGCACACTTCCCTTCCCCAAAGGCACGTACCAGAATCTTCCTTTTGGTATGCTTTGTATTATTCCCGGACCCCTTATGACTCTGGCATCTGCTAGGATGATGTTGGAATGAAGTTAGAAATGACAATCACGGCATGGTCTGCTTTTCCCAGGCCCACAGATGACTCTCCTAGAAGTTGGCTTACCACACTTCTGTTGCTATGACTTAACAGGATCCCCACTTTGTCCCAAGAAACTCCCAGCAAAGCCCTCCAAGAGGGCTCCAGCAACCACCTTCTTCCCAGGCCAGGAAGAGAAATTTTGGAACATTGTAAACTACAAAATTGGGATAAAAACCCTTCCTTGATTTTCCTAAAAGCAACGGTCTCTGGTGACGTAGACCCTGCTCTGAGTCATACTGACGAAAGGAAGATACATCTTGTCTCTGTTTTTCTAACGAATATCTGAGATAATCAGTTCATAAAGAGGAAAGGTTTGTGTTTACTGACCCTCTGTCTTTGATCAGCCCTATCGCTTCGGGCCTGGGCCGAGACAGCAAAACATCGCAGAGACGTGAACGAAACTATTCGACTCACGCTGGCCAGGAGGAAAGAGGAAGACCATAACGCTGGGGTCCCAGAATCCTCTTCAGGGACTGTCTTCCTGTCCAATGGTGTAATCTTAGAGTAGCCATGATCAGGGCTCTGTTGAGTTCCATTAAAGGAAAGCTATTTCTTTCTGGTCAAGAGAAAGGATTGTCCATCTGGCCTGAGACCTAACATTCCTAGGTGCTCAGAACATGACAGTTCATCCAGGTGCTGCAGCCATTCACCTGGCTCTAGGGCCAGGAAAGCAGAATTACCTAACACCATCTAAAGAGAGGGGAGTGATAATCAGCTCCTCAATGAGATGATGTGCTTTTCCTTCCCAGAATCCTACTGTCTGTGCAGTTTCTATCGACCCACCATGTGACCCTTTAAGGTCTGCGCACTTCTCAGAGTCTCGGCTCAGAAAAGCAAACTTTCCCTTTGTCTTCTTTTCTGTCTTTCTTTCAGATGCTGGCCAGAGCCTAAGGATACTTTCTCTGATAGCTTTTTTGTCTGAGACTGCCTCTCTTTTGCCATGAGGCTGCTTACTGAACCCCCACGTCTAACTCAAAAAAGGAATGACTTTCTTTCTTGCCTTTTTGTAAACTCTCCCTCCTCTGGGCCGCTGCTGAGATTTACAGCTTGACTGCCCTCTGCCTTTTCTTTGAGACATAAAAATTTGTCCTCGAGCTTCCTTTGACACTGTTCTGAAATTCTGTGATTAGCAAGACTAATCTTAGTCTCCACGGATTGATTGGGGACAATCATTTTTTTTTTTCCTGTAACATCTGCTACTGTAGGTGAGGTAATTCAGAATTTCTAGCAACACTGAGAACTCCCACTAGGCAGGAATTTTTAAAGTTGTCACTATTCATTAGGATGGAGCCTTTAAGGATCACTTACCTAAACTATTACATGTGAGACGATGAAGCCTTACTGAGGGACCAAAAGCCAGGCTATTGTTTCAGGGGCTGTAACCAAGAACAAAGGTATATTACTTAGAACTTGGCTCTGGTGGTCCTAGACAGTAAGAGGGGGTGCTGCACTGACTGAGTCAATCAGGAAGACCTCACACATTATTTTCGTTACTTTCCATTGCTGTGATAAAAGCATTGAGCAAAACCAACTTGAGGAGGAAAGGGGTAATTTGATCTTACATCTCCCAGGTCACAGTTCATCACTGAAGGAAATCAGGGCAGGAACTCAGGGCAGAGACCTGGAAGCGGGAGCTGAAGCACAGGCCAGGGAGGAACGCTGCTTACCGGCTTGCTCCTCTGGCCTGTGCTCAACCTGGTTTCTTATACACCCTAGACCACCTGCCCAGAGGTGGTACTGGCCCACCAGGTGAGCTGGGCCCTCCCGCGTCACTCAACAATCAAGAAAATGCCCCACAGACATGGCCATAGGCTAGCGTGATGGAGCCCGTTCCTCAGTTGAGAGTCTGTCTACCCCGGAGTATCGAATTGAAGTTGTTCAGCACAGATATACGAAATACAAGTACTGTTAATCACCCTGAAACTGCCCTGTACCACGTCTATGCGGTCAGCCTGTGCTTACACACTGTTATATGGTGCTGTATTCAGCCTGGGTAGGCACAGAATAGGACTGTACCTCGCTGCAATGTAATATTTACTCTAAGCACCTCGCCTTTCCACATAGTTTAGTCGATGTAACACACCATCTCCTTTTATGTGATCATTTTCTTCCTTGATATAATTAATGGGACGAATTTCCCTTCCAACTTGCCGGTATTACTGGAGCTAGGGGGCAGAGGCTGTGTCCCAGGGCAGCCCTAACAAGCCAGCCTGGGCCACTGTTCAATGATCCGTGAGCTTTAAGTTTAAATAGAAGGTAAGAGAAATGCATACATAACTAAGTGGTCGCGGTCCAGTTGCGAGTCTTGTTCTAAGACAAAAGTTTGTTCTTCTCCTGGCCCAGGGTTTAGGCTTTTTCTTTTCTGAGCATGAGATTTCTAGGGAAATTCTAATTCCTTGCATCCATTCTTTCAATAGCTTAATACCCCAAGGGAGGGGCACAAGTGTGTCCTTAGTATGTCTTATTTCCTGCCAGGCAGGCTGCTTCACCTAACATGCTAACAGTGTGTGTGTGGGGGGGGGGAGGGTGCCTGTTATTTTACATTATGAGTTCTTTCTCTTGTCTAACTGTATCCTGTGTCCTTTATCCATACCATCTTCATCCCTGGCTGTGTATTGTGAGCGCTGTGAGTTTGGGATCTACAGAGAGCTGAGCTGTGGGTCAGTTGGACACTTAGAGCTCTCTTTGAATGTAGCAACATTATGCATCACTAACCACTGTATGTTGCTTGGCATTTATTTGCCTTACCGTCTACACCCACAGTCTAGATTCATCTTGAAACACAGCAGAATTTACTAAAGTACACACGGTATTTGCATCACTGGAATAACCTGTCCACTCTGTAGGAAACAGCTCAAGTTCCTTGCCTTTTTATTTTAAAATTTTATTCATTTATTTATTTTTTATGAGTGTATTGCCTTCATGTATGTAAGTGCACTTGTGTCATACCATCAATGTCTGTCAAGGTCAGAAGAGAGTATCGGATTCTCCTGGAGCTGGAGTTATAGACAGCTGTTAGGCGCCATGTGGATGCTGGGAATCGAACTCGTGTCCTCTGAAAGAGCAGCCAGTGCTCTTAACCACCCCTCCAGCCCCACCTTGCCTTTTCCTACAGTGTATCACTAGCTCCATCCAGAAGGAGGGGCAGAACAAAATCAATCTCCTTATGTAGGCTTCCAAGTTCATGTATGCAATTATGTAAGTACATCTACTATTGACCCAATAAAAAGAGAGAAAACAACAATAAAATCACTGTATTGATTGCTGATGCTCAACTTTGCATTTGAATAATGCCTGAGAGTGAATTCCTGTCTCTTTGAGCACGCTGTACCTTTGTTCTTGGCATTTTCTCCTAGCTTTCAAACTAATTGCACTGAATATCCTATAATCTGACATCAGAGAATAACTCAAGTCCAAACTGCCCGACTGCTCTATAATTGAAGCCATTTCCAGTCTTTTGCAAACCTATTATGGAACACCAAGGACTCAGTCTATTTTTATTTATTGCTAAGATGAGTTGTTCTTAAGAGGCTTTCTATGTCTCCAGTGGGGGGAGGGGGGTCCATTTCCAAGAGCAGAATAGAAACACTTGGCGTGTGGGTGCAGATGGACTGTGGCAGCTGTCCTCACTGAGCATGGAAACGCAGCTTTGAAGGGCTTTGCAGCACGCTATGAATTGGTCAGTAGTAGTTAAATAGATGACACCGAACCCCTACTCTTTCTATGCGTTATGAGCGAAATTGGGTCTTCCCAATTCCTGGACGGAAGCCTTGATTCCTCAGATCCCAGAAAGTGGCTGCATTTTGTGATGTGGCATGGTGTAAAGATGTAATCAAGGTAAAACAGTGTTACTAGGCACTCTTGTCACAGGCATTTATCGCCCAACTCTATTTGTTACTTGGTGTCCTTTCAAATACCAGGTGCAGCATTTGGAATGTGCTAACACATCCCTAGCCTGTGCTAACCCAGTAACAAAGTACATCATCAGATAGCATTTGAGACCCATAGCAGGGATTTCCCGGATGTTGGTATAACCTGATATAGGTGAATTTCCTTCTGGGAGGCAAAAACGACATCTCTGGGCCGACTGGTTGGTTGGGGCGTACGGCCGGCTCTCTGTGCTTCACCTTTTTTGTGGAATGTAACCGTCGGTGAGCTTAGGTGTGATGATCCTCGGAGAGCATGTGTAACCGAGCTTGGGAAGAAGCCGTCTGTCCATGGTCTGTCTGTTAGAGGACAGGCTTATGCAATACACGAAGCTTCCACCAATGCATCTGGCAAATGCATTGATTTAGGACTTCATTTGTTCTGTGACTATAAAGGTACATGGAACAAGTTCGTCATTGGGAGAAGTTATTTGGGGCAAGCTGATCCTGTGTTCTCAGGTCACGGTCACACATATTAAGTCAGGATAAATTATCTCTTGGTATTTGTTTAGCTGAGAGCTGTGCTTTGCATGAATAGCGTTTATTTCAAGAGCTATCTCTATCCATTCAGGGAATCAACAGAGATGCAAAATTTTGTTCTTCCCGTCTGGCATCTTGAGAGAATTTCAACGTTAAACAATAAATCTTTGTAACCTGTCTATGGATAGCTCTGCATACAATGCTTCGTAATCTTCATCCATCTACAATCTTTTTTTAAAAAATATTTTATTTATTATTTTTATTTTATGTGTAAGAGTGTAGTGCCTGTATGTGAGTGCACCTGTGTTGTGCAATGGCTTTGGATTCCCCTGGAACTGGAGTTAAGGGTGGTTTGTAGCCGCCATGTGGGTGCTGGGAATCGAACCTGGGTCCTCGTGTCATGCAATGCGGCGGACGTCGGAAGAGGGCTTTGGATTCCCCTGGAACTGGAGTTAAGGACAGTTTGTAGCCGCCATGTGGGTGCTGGGAATCGAACCCAGGTCCTCTGCAAGAGCAGTCAGTGCTCTTAACTGCTGAGCCATCTCTCCAGCCCCTTCATCTACCTATAGACTTTTAATGAACACAACTGTTCACTGGCAAATTTTGATGGTCAGTATTGATGGAAATTTGAAAGAATCTAGAATCCCCTAAAAGACAAACTTCTGAGGCTGTCTGCAAGGGAGTTTCTGAAAGACGAGGTTAACTGAGTAGGAAAAGCCACCCTGAACATGGGCACTACCGTCTCATAAGCTGGGGTCCTGGACTGCATTAAAAGTAAAAAGCAGCCTGAGAACCAGCATTCATCTCTCTCTGCTACTGAACTGTGCATGCAACGTGGCCAGCTGGTTCAGACTCCTGAAACCAGGTCTTCCGTACCATAGTGGGCTGTACCGTCCTACTATAAGCCACAATCAACCCTTCTATCTTTAAATTTCTTCTGTCAGTATTTCTTTGTCAAGTGCGCTGTTAAAGGGATACGGAGTGGAATGTTCCCAGGACACTCACTGATGTTAACCTGATTCTTTGCTGGGACCTGCCTACCGCCTGTGGAATCTTGGCACACTCCC
Source organism: Nannospalax galili (assembly GCF_000622305.1). Lineage (NCBI taxonomy): Eukaryota > Metazoa > Chordata > Mammalia > Rodentia > Spalacidae > Nannospalax > Nannospalax galili. The sequence continues at coordinate 106,732 of NW_008329168.1, forward strand.
TCCGACACAGAATTGTCTGTGAATGCATGTGCAGGCAGTCAGAAGGCCCTGTTGAGGAGGGTAGATGCCAATATCAGAAAGTAGAGACTATTCCACCTCTATGAGCGGCTCCTGTAAAACTTTTTGTCACACAAACTTGTGGCTTCTTCATGGTTCCTGCTCAGCCTCTTGGGAGCTGGTAGAATCTGTTATTCCCAAAACTTACCCTTCTCATCCTCTCCCAGCTTGCTAACACCTTAAGCCCTTTATAATCATTTCTGTTATTTTCAGAGGCTCTGAGGAATTGGTAGGTATGCTAATCACCAGCCCTCCATTTTAAACATTGAATTATTATTTTTTTTTTCATGCAGCATGCTAGTTTGAAAGGGTCTCCTCGAGGCTCAAGTATGTGAATACTTGGCCAGTTGCTGGTGCTGTTTGGCAGAGGATCTTGGACCCTTTGGGAGGTGTGGCCTTGCTGGAGGAAGAGCATCACTTGGGATGGAATCTCAGGGTTCAGAGCCTTTCCAGACTTCCCATTTCTCTCTGTGCTCAATTTTTTGCCATTAGAGAGGTGAGCTCTCAGCAATCGACTTCTGTAACCACTGCTGCTCTTTCCTCCATGTCTCTCTCCCATGTTGGAACCTTATCACTCTGGAATCACAAGCCCAAATAACCTCATCCTTCTCTAAGTTGTCTGGGTCATGGTGTTTTATTATAGCAACACACCCATATCTTTTTTGTTGTTTTGAGAAAGTGTTTCATATAGACCAGGCTGGCTTCAGACTCACTGTGTAGAAGAGGATGGCCTTGAAGCACTAACCCCTCAGGCCACCACTTCCCAAATACTGTGACTACAGTTTTGAACTACCACGACTGGTCTTTACGTGGTCCTAGAGATAAAACTCCAACCTTCATGAATGCCAGGCAAGCATTCTACCACTTGTGCTACGTCCCTAATCCTGCACCCAGAGTCTCACTTTTAATATACAAAATCCTTATTTTTAACATATACAGTGTAACACTGAAGGGATTTGTGCATATTTTGCCTTTCTTTGTTTACTGTTGTGCTAACCAGACAGTCTAGCTATCAACCACTTTGCAGAGCAGCTTGATATAAAAGTAAAAATGTCGATCTACAGTTAAAGAGATAAGATATCTTTAATTATACTCGCCCTGCCTTAAACCCAGATAGATATTTGAATAAAAGTAAATCGACTAGATTAACAAGTAAGTCAGATTCGTATCCAGGGAGATTTGGAATTCATCTCTTGAACAAAAGCTGTTTTTAATGCATGGAAAATACTCATCTCTTAAACAATTAATTCTGTTTCTTTTAATAGTATAATCTGTCTTCTGGTGATTTTCTTATTTTTTATAATAAGCCTGATAGTGCTGTTTAAATCTTCACATTTATGAAGATATTATATATACATACATAGATATATGTATATATATATATATATACATGCATATTTAACAATAATAAGAAAGAAGGGGTCATGAATTTGAGAGGAAGTAGGGAGACATGGGAGGAGTTGGAGCTGGAAGAGGGAAGAATTTAAATGATGTAAATATAGTATTCATGTATG
>NW_008329168.1:113079-139124 GCF_000622305.1 Nannospalax galili
TATCATATGAGGTTTGGTCCCAAATGTCCTTCAGTGTGAATTCATCCACTGGAGCCTGGTCAAGCTATCAAGAGCCTTGCCCTTAAAGGATGCTGAATTTCCCATTCTTAGCACTCACTGGCTGCTAATATTCCCTTAGATGCGGTTGGGGTTTCTTACTTCCCTAGATCTATTCTGGGATTTTCTCTGGCTTGGCCTTACATGGGACTTGTGCATGTCGTCAGCATTGCTGTGAGTTCCTATGAATAACTGACCAGCTGTCTGGAAAACTCTGTTTCCTTGTGATCGTCCATGTCTTCTGGCTCTTACAATCTTTCCACCCCCCGCTTGTACAATGATCCCTGAGCCTTGGGTGTAGAAGTTTGAAATAAGAGTCTTATTTAGGGGTAACCATTGGCCAGTTGTGATAGTCATCATCTGCTGTGTAATGAAGTTTCTTTGATGAGAGCTGAGAGATGCAGTAATCCATGGGTATAAAAATAAGTCATTAGAAATCAATTTACTATCATATCTATTTAGAAGAATAAATAGTATTAAGCTGTTTCCCATGGCCTGTGACCTGTCTAGCCTCAGATTCCCAGGCCTGATAACAATGTTAAATATGGGCTCCATCCTAGGAAGCGGACCTCAAATCCAATTAGAAAGTGGTTGGTTACTCCTTTAACATTGATTCGCTACTGCCCTGGTGGTCACATCTTGCCAGGCCAGCTGTTGTTATAGTTCACAAGATTTAGAGCTGGGTAAGTTTGATGCTACGTTTTTCTCTTCAAGTAAGTTCTATTGCATTTTCAGCACTATGAAAGTTAGACAGGAGAGACGAGGCTTTGAAGTCAGCACCTGCTTGATTTCTCCTTGTTTGCTCTACAGGTCATGGGTATAGTGTCTTTAGCCATAGGATCTTACTGTGACGTTCTGCTGGATATCCAAGGACAGGAACAACAATGAGTATTATTTGAGTGTTTATGGGACCCCTGGCCAACAGCTTCAAAATAGGGCCCCCATTCTTGCACTAAGCTTTTATGTTGCTAGAAAGAGCCATGAAGACACTTGGACACAAAAAATACCAATTACTCTGACCTTTTTACCTCTCAATTTTTTTCTTTTTCCTTTACCTACCCCCTCTGTTGAAAAAGTTTTGTCAAATAAGCCAAGCTGGCCTTAGACTCATGATCTTCCTGCTTCAGTGTCCTAAGGGCCCAAGTCAGAGATCTGAGCTACTATGAGCAGCTCAACTATTCAGTTTCTTAAAAGTCCCATTTGAGGGCCTGAGAAGATGGTTCAGCCAGCAAAGTGTGCTTGGTGTGTAAGTATGAGGACCTAATGCAGACCCCCAGAACTCACCTAGAAAGCTGGGCGTGACAACCTGTGACCCCAGCCTTGGGGAAGGGAGGGTTAGGCAGGAGGATCCTTGGGGATCACCGGCTTGGGAACACAGATTCTGGCTACCCCAAATACTGTTTCAAAGTGGTAACAGGTTTATGACATATTTGTAGTAGTGGAACAAGTAAAGTTCTATATCTAGACTCTTTAAAAATACATTGGTGGGACTATCAGCTCTATGGGCTACTGAGTGTGTGGAAATCTAGATTTCCAGTGCTGTCTAATGACATTCTTTGTTTTAGGGTTTGTAGTTAAATCTTACTACCTCCTACCACTGTCCTTAAGGTAAACCAAGAAAATATTCCTCCAAACTACAGTTTAGGGAAAAATAGGATTTGTCAGGCTTACTAACAGAACATAGTGTCGCGGTGGGGGTTACTTACAAAGGCGTGGGCATGTGTGGGCTGCCTTCCTACATCCTGGCTGGGACCCCCGACTGTCATCAGTGGCCCAAGATGGCAAGGACCCCACTCTCTCATCCAACAGGGTTGATGGGAGATAGGGGTCTGTTACCTTTTAACACAGCCCCCGATGGCTTCATGGAATAGTCACAAGGACATCAGGTCAGAAGTAATGATGAATGTGTATTAAGGGACTAAATATAGCTTCAAATAATCTGGCTAGGCACCTCCGGTATGCCAAATTTCTACATCATATGGTTCTAACCAGTCAGCAGTCTTGTACACAGGTGTGTCTTTCTTCTGGGAACTTCAGTTCATATAACCAAGAGTTTTAAGCTCCCTATGATACTGTCCTATGGTGGTTGTATTCCCGTTCGTGAAATTTATACATGAAGCTGTGTGTTGTAAACCACAGTGGATGTGTTCAGTCCAGGATGTGATCAACATAACTTTTTAGTGCTACAGGGCAGAAGGGAAATAGAATTTGTACTACAACCTGTTATCACAGTGAAAGCACTTATCAGTTTCTTACGAATATGTGTTATTATGGGGCAACGCACCCAGTTAGAGAGTTGGAGGGGGGCGTTAATTGTAGAGTAAATGCATTCACACTGAGTACGTAAAGAACGGTAGGAAGTTGTTATAAAAATGTAGCAAACCCATTAGAACGGTGGGCTGGAATGTACTAGAAGAAATTATCTAGGGGCTAGAGAGATGCTCAGTGGGTAGGAATGCTTCCTGGGTAAGGGTTTGGACCCAAGTATAAGGGCCCTGCTCTAGGATAAAAACACAAATACAGTTGTGTGCACCCGTAACCCCAACACTGTAGGGCAGAGATGGGAAGATTTGTGGAACTTGCTCGATGCCAGCCTAGTTCCATGTTCAATGACATATTCTGTCTCTAGGGAAAAAGGCAGGGTGATGGACTAAAACACCCCATGTCCTCCTCAGGCCTCTGGATACCACACAGACATATACAATTGGTATACACATACTGGTATACAATACACACACACACACACACACACACACACAAGATACTGTCTAAACAACCAACCAAACATACTGAAAGCATCTCAATGTATTATTCAGTGTGGAAATGCAAGAAACCCCCAGAATGTGCTAGAATAGGAAAGTGAGATGACAGCAGATTTCAGTGAGGAAATCTCAAACTTTCTAAGCTGAGGTATAAACTGAATATTTTGGGAAATTTTCTGCCAGTATGCATACTCAAGTAGGATCCATCCCAATCTTATGAACTGGTGATTCCACTCTTTGGAATCCACATACTTGTTCACTATCAACATGGAAAAGACTGTGTGAGGCAGGGCTAGCTGGTATGGTATGGAATCTTCACTCAACCTGTATGGTCATGAGCCACAGGCTTTGTTATCAACTGATGTGCTTGTAGGAAGTGGTTGGATCATAATAACTCTTACCTCATGAAGGACAAATCCATTGATCAGCGTGTGATCTGAACAGCTGTGAGCAGGTGATGAAAACGTAGAAGGTAGGAGAAGGAGGTTCTTTGGGGCATGTCTTAGGGGAGTCTATCTTCTCTTTAAAATAATTTCATGGACTATATAAAGAATGTCAAGGTGAGTTTCATCCCTAGCTGGCTTAGTTCCAGCTTCTACTCCTACTAACAGGACAATGTTCATGAGTCATAGACCCTGAACTTATCTGTGTTTCTATCTCCACATTAGTCCATTTTCCAACAACAATAATCCCATTTACATCAGTGAGCACATGACGCTCAGGCTTTATACTGGCGTGTGTCCTTGAGAAAACAGAAAAACTCTTCGGACCACAGAAATGCTATGATTATTTTCCCCCTCTTCTAAGATTTAAGTATAAGACGGGATATTTGTTATGCAGCGTTTCTAATGTTCGTGTTGGCTAATTGAATTTGACTACTTAGAAAAGATGAATGGAGTTTGGAGAATGGGAAATGAATATGTCACTTCCTTTGATTCGAAGGCGTCACTCTCTGGTGGGAAGAGGCATCCCAGATACAGAGTCCTTCGTTGCTGTCCTTGACCTGGTTTTAATTCTTCTAAGAGGGTGAATAAAAATGGTTCATCCGTGAAAACTGATACCAACCACACTCCACAAGAAAGCAAGATCTCTGACGAGAAGAGCATGTAACTGAACATTGCTTGTTGGACAATGATTGCATTAATAATAAAAAGTCGTGAAATGTCTCCTTTGGCAGTCTGGAACTTAGAAATGCGCATAAAGATGGTCCTGTGAAAACACGCGCTTTCACGGAATCTTTGTGTTTGAGGGTAACACTATATGAAAAGTGCAAACATATGTATTGTAACTGCCTGATACCTTCTCAGACTCGTAAGCTCTTTCAAAATTCTTCTTCTCTGATATACTAAGTAGAGATAATAGTCTTAAACCTCAAATGCGTTGTGTTTTTGAGATAGCTTCCCATGCACCATTGGATGGCCTTGAACATGCTATGACATTAAACTCCTGATTTTCCCATCCCTGCTCCCAGCCTGGTGAGATTACAGGCATCCGCCACCACATCCAGTATATGCAGTGCTGGGGGCTGGACCCTGGGCATCTCTTATGTTAGGCAAGCACTCTAATAACTGAACAACACCCCAGCCCTAAAATAGTTTCTTAAGAGGGTACATGAAGAGGAAATATGTTCTTTATTGTGTGCATTTATTTTCAAGTCCGGAAGATCCGTGAATGATGCTTCTGCAAAACACCCTTTTATAAGATTAAAACTGATCTTCCTGATTAAATATGCAGACCAAAAGTGACTCTGTTATCATTTTTAGTTCAGATTGATTTCATTTCCCCTACATGAAGACAAAGACGTTTTGTTGCCTTCTTTTTCCTTCTCTGAATACAAATCAGATACATGCTTAACCTGGAGTACAGAGAAGAAAGACAAACTTAGAGCCTTGTTTGTTGGTTGAGTTCCTTGCATTGGTTGTGACCTTGGGCCATGAGAACGATACATCTCCGTGGGGAAGATGCTATACCAGAGGCAGAAGCCATTAGTCACTATGAAAACTGTTTCTCCCCCTTTCCTTACTATTGCAAACCCTTCTGGCACCATCTTGGGAAGACTTCCCTGGTGACCCAAGAAAGCCTCCCTCTGCAAGTAGCCAAACATTTCGTTCAGCTTCTTGTACACAGTGTGCTCAGTCTTGATCTGTGTTAGAAGTAGAATTTGTTCTCTCTCTCTCTCTTTCTCTCTCTCTCTCTCTCTCTCTCTCTCTCTCTCTCTCTGTGTATTACTGGGGCAAGGGTTCTGCCTCTGAGGTGCAGTCCCCCACCTCTCAGCCTTGATCTCTAAAGCAAATTTCACATGTGTGTGTGTGTGTGTGTGAGTCCATCAGTCCTCTTTGGAAAGACAACCACCTTCAGCAATAACAAAGAGGGGTCAAATATCATTTCGTAGAATACATAAAATGTTAGTCTTTTACGCTATACGATGAGTTTCTTATCAATTTGAATAGTTTGGATTTTGTTTAGCATACTTTCCCCTAGCAATATAGTTTTTTGAGTGCTTTTCATTAGCTGCCTTCTATGTGAAAATACGAAGTGGCCTGTTTTGCTATGACTTGCCGTAACATTGTGGTTGCCACTCTCCTTAACAACTTACCCAGTTCCTCAGAGTGAAAATGAGTAAGTTGCATGGCCTTGAACGCAAGGAACACTGAAGGAAGAAGAGTGTTTTACACAAAGGCATGGATTTGTGAACCGTGTGAATGACTCTACTTGTCAGCTGCAAACAGAAGTTAGAAACGTAATACTGTACATTTTCCAGCAGATGTCTGTGAGCAGCTGTACCTGTTGACTCATAGGGTACATGGTTTTTAAAATAATGCGGGAACTTACAACTACAGCCAGGCAGAACGTTCATCTAATACAGCTACCTGCATCTCCATGGAGCCCGTTGTTTCTGCAATTCTAAGAAACTTGTTTTTCCTAACGGAAACTTTTTGTTAACTGAAAACTACTTTGCTAACTGACCTGTGCCTGGTCTGGTATAACTATGGTGATTATTCTCTTTGCACCTGGCATGATGTACTTGTGGCTTTATAAACCCTACTGTGCTTCTCCTGGGGGTTGAGAGAGTTCTTTCTGGTAATATCACCTCTTGACTGATGACTTTCTGCTAATAAAAGAGCTCTTGATTTGACCAAAAAATGCTTGGCATTTGTTTGAGGTTATTAGTTATACCACTATCCAACAGAGCCAGCATCTGGAACTGTATTCTTGCTGTTGAATACTGAGGTGAAAAAAAACAGAGAATGAGTCCTTAATGTCATACAAGCAAGGATGATATGACGATATTTACAATGCCAACTTTTGTTTGGGGAGCCTATGAAAGTTCCCTGACGTAGGATGGTTTAACTTATGATTTTTCAACTTTATGATGGTGTGAAAATGACATTCATTCAGTAAGTCTATACTTGGAATTTTGATTTATTTTTTCAGGCTATCAATAAGCAATATTATGTCATGCCTTGTTTCTAAGCAGTGACTGCAAGCCATACCGTTCTCTCAGAAAAGGGAGATGGTGACGGTAAGCAATACAGCTGTACAGGGTTCTGTCTACGCTTCCTCTATCCAACATTATTCGGATATAGATATGAAATCAATTATATCAGATATTTAATTCTTTAATACAAAAAGGCCTTAGGGGGCTGGAGAGATGGCTCAGTGGTTAAGAGCAAAGGCTGCCTTTGTAAGAGACCCTGGCTTAGTTCCCAGTACCCACATGTTGGCTAATAACCATCCCTCCGTATCCCTATGTCTAAGGGATCTGGTGCACTCTTTTGGCCTCCATGGGCATTGCACACATTTGGTGCAGTCACATACATGTAGGCAAAATGTTCATATATAAGAAAATAAAAATAAATAAAAAAAATAAAATTTTAAGGCTTTATGCATATGATTTTGCACTATAGGCTAATGTATAGGTTCTGGCCACATCAAAGGCAGACTGGTCTGAACTATGATGCTTAGCAACTTAAACATATGAAATGCACTTTGGGCTTAGGATATTTTCAAATTCCAATGGACTTGTTGGGCGATTAACTCTTCAATATATTAAGGAGCATCATTGTTAACATGTGGCACCCAGTTAGCCAAATTCATCGCCTGTGACAATTCAGACACCAGGACGGCAACACTATATGGCATTTTAAATCACACTGGACAGATCTGCAAACAGGATCTATCCTGAGAAGATACCCAATTGTGATAGCTCAGCTTGCCAACTTCATTGGACTGGAATCGACTAAGAGACATGTCGCTGTGTAAGTGTGTCAGGGCATTTCTAGGAAGGGCTGACTGAGAGAGAGTGGGTAAAGGGACTCTCAACTGGAGAATTTCCTAGATCAGACTGGCCTGAGGCCAAGTCTGTGAATCATTTTCTTACCTGCTAATTGGTTTAGGAGGGCCTAGTCCTCTGTGGGCAGTGCCGTTCCTGGGCAGGTGAGACTGGGCTGTGTGAGAAAGGTAGCTTAGCTGAGCCACTGAAGGAGAAAATCAGCCAGTGGGCAGCGTTCCTCCATGGTCTCTCCTTCAGTTCCTGCCTCCATGTTTTTCTTTTGCCCTGCTCTCCTGGCTTCCCTCAATGATTACTATAACCTGTGAGTCAAGTAAATCCTTTCCTTCCTCAGCCTTTAATATAAAAACAGGAGCCAGACTAGAACACTCTGAATCAGGGTATAAGAACAGTGTATGTACACACGCACACACGCATGCACTCACACACACTGCACAATTCCTGTTTTCCATGTGCATGCTTTGCTGCTCATTCTGTAGCCAGTAGTGAGAAATACAGCTTATCTGTACCAGATGTATTACGTGAAGACCACTGCTATCAGAGTCTCAGGGTCCTCTGCTCAAAGGCAATCAGGTGTTCTTTCACGTGAGGTCTCTTGTATCTCAGACCGGCCCCAAACTCACTATGTAGCAAATGATGTTCTTGAATGTCTGATCCCCGGCCACCTCTACCTCTCTAGTACTGAGATCATAGGCAGGTACCGCCATGCCTGCTCTGTGCCGTGAGCCCGGGGCTTCATGCATGCTAAGCAAGTGTGCTGAATAAATTCTTGTAAGCTGTCTTTGTTTTATTGCCGCAGGAGCCCTAGTCAAGGACAAAGAAGAAGAAACAATGTTTTGTTTTTTTTTTCCATGTTGCATGCATCCCACACCCATGAGGCCAGCCTTGGAAGTGCTGTGGCTATGATCATAAATCCAAGGGAAGCTGTGATAGACATTGGCTCATAGAGCCAAAAATAGCTTCCTTCTCTTCACTGGTCCAGGGTTTTGAGGCGATAGCATTTATGAAACTTGAACCTGTTGATGGCCACACATGAACTTAAGACCCTGTTTCCCAGGGAAACGTTTGCTGCAATGATTATAATATACAGTAGCATCAACAAATATTTGTGACAAGACATAAAGTAATATACAAGATAGTGGGAGTTTGGAGTGTAAACAAAGGAAACCTGTACTTTATTTGAATTATCTAATTATTTGAATTATCTAATTAGCTCTCAGGACCATGTTTGGATCACCTGTAAGTATATAAATAGGTATATGTACTGGATATTCGTAAGTACATAGAATTAGCACATGTCGATTAAAAAGTGAGAGGAGAGATACTCCCTCTCCTCCTTCCTTAGATAATTTACTTTGAAAAACTTCTTTGTTCCTTTAAATATAAGTCCCTTTGAAATACATGTAAGTCATTTCAAAAGCTAAAGGAATCTTTTCACCAAATTTAGAACCAAGAATGTCTTCCTGTGACTGGGGCCATTCCTTTGAAATTTCAACTTCAAGGGAGGTAGCCTATGGTGGTGTCCAGACTTCATGAGAGCTTGATTTAAATGGGACCGGTCTGTACTTCCGAAACAACCCATGTTACAGGTATGACTTCCTTAGTTTTTCCTTTGCACGCAATCAATTAACCAATACAGATGGTTGCTCAAATGACCACATTCGTTTATCAAGTCAGTCCTCTTCCGTGAGGAGTGGGTCTGCTCCTCCTGAGAATGTGTGCGGAATGGCTCGTGTCTGTGTCTATCATCTCCTGATCATCACATTCTAATCGAATGTTCGTGCCATTAACAAATCATCTTTTTCCTCTGTTTGTTTTGAGAGGAAGTTTTCTGAGTCAGAAGGCAAGAAATTACCTAAATTTCTGCAACAGCATTGTGGTGGTTAATGTGGGTTCGTCAACTTGACAGGATCTAGAATCGTCCAGGAGGCAAATCTCCAGGCATACTTGGGTGGTTGGTATACTCTAGATTGGGTTTTGATCTGGGAAAGCCTGTGAAGGATGTTATTGATTAGGCTTATGGAGGGAGGAAGACACACATTCACTGTTTTCCTTGATTTGCCTGCTTCCTTGCCATCCCTACAGTGTAAATTAACCATTTCTTTCCAAAAGTTGCTTTTTCAGAGTAGTTTATCACAGCAACAAAGTAACAAACACTAGTATTTATAGACAAGGCCTTTTAGTCTTCTGAAGGGGACCCATCAAAGATATTTTTATGAAGTGTCTGCCTCTTGCTTTCCTTAGACTTAATCCAGAGGGCGCCTTCTGACATTTTCAGGTTATTGTGTTACAGAACAAAGAACTGGGCCAGAAACACATGGATAATGATTTAAATACACAGTTTTCATTAGATACTTTTATGTTGCTCTGATAAAATACCCTTACAAAAAGAAACTTAGGGGGCTAGAGAGAGATGGCTCAGCAGATAAGAGCACTTGCTGTTCTTGGAGAGGACACAAGTTTAGTTCTCAGCACCCACACAGTATCCCCCAACTCTCTGTAACTCTAGTTCTAAGGGATCTGGTGTCCTCTTCTGGCCTCTGTGGGCATTGCATACATGTGATGCACATACATACTTGCAGGCAAACACTCATACACATAAAATAAAAATAAACAGATCCTTTGTTTTTTTAAAGGAAACAGGGAATAAAGGGTTTATGGTTTATGGTTTCAGAGGGCTAGATTCCATCGTGACCTGGGAAGTCCCTGCAACAGGCAGGAGAAAGACACTGGCTGATCACATTTTCATCCCCACAGAAGGAGAGAGGGCAGGAATGGGAATCGAGGCTAGCCCATAAGCCTTCGAAGCCGGCTCCTGGCAACATATTTCCTCCAGCAAGGATCACCTCCTAAAGGTTCTGGAATTCCCCCCAAGCAGCACCACCAACTGGGGACCAAGTGTTCAAATGCATATAGCCCTGCTTCTCCACTGCTCCTTCCCAATGGCTTCAGTCGTATTTTAATCTTGACCCCTGTCTTTCCCCATACCTGCTCTCACGCCACATTCCGTGGTCCATCCCCTGCCTCCTATTGAACATGGAATGCTGCTCTGCAGGTCAATGACTGCACCATAAACAAATGTGCAACTCTGGCCTATACCTCAGCAAGCATCAGCCCAGAGTGCTCAGGATTTTCTTCCCATTCACCCAGTTCCTTAATATTTCTTTCTGACTTTCAACTCAGGAAGGATAAGAAAATGCAAACTACGCTGGCCTCTAGCTCCCCAGGCCAACAAAGTCCACAAGGGGCTCCCATTCACTCGGGAGTCTGTCTATTACAGACAGTGGCTGTTTTTACATAGCACGCTTTGAACTAGAACGGGAAGCATATTTACCCCTAAAGCTCTCATTTGGAATATTTTCATTGCATCCAGTTTGAGTTCTATGCACTTCTCCTTTCCCAAAAATATAAAGAAGCAGGGGGTTGGAAGAAACTAACAGGGCTTTCCATCTTGTACAGTATGTTAAAGCACAGAAAAGACCTGCTTTCAGAGACATCTCTATTCTGCATGAGTGTGTGTGTGTGTGTGTGTGTGTGTGTGAATGCTTTTTCACAATGTGTGGATTTAGATGTTCGGAAATATACCCAGCTATAAAAGGGCAAGCCTTGAAAGCCTGCTAATGTCTGGCTCTGAAAAAACATCACCAAGCTGCCTTTCTGTGCTTTCTAAACTTCAGACCCCTGCCAATACTGAAAGTTTTTAAAAAACTCGATCTTCTCTTGCGCAGTGCGTCCTTCCAAGGGTCCTTCCCCGATTCCCGTCCATGCATGGCGCACGATGGAGATGGTGAGGCCCTGCTCTGCAGAGCAATTTGCAACTCATTAAAGCCCTGCAAGCCTCCGAAGGGAAGCTTTGAAGCAGTAGCAGTAGGAAACACACCTGCCAGTAATCATGTTAACTCGGGGTTTTCCATGCAAATGCTTTCAATATTCCTAACACCAAAGCTGTGCAGCAAAAAGCCAGTCCTTTCTGTAGCATCCTGATTCTGGGGTAAAGTAAATTTGCTCAAAATTGGGCTAGGGAGATGACCTAGTTGGTAAAATAGGAGCCTGACGATCATGAGGACCCGAGTCCCGATTGACAGCTGTAACCTGAGCACTGCGGAGGTGGACACAGCACGACACTGAGCCTCGTTTGCCAGTCTAGCCGGATCCATGGCCTCCAGGGTCAGTGAGAGACCCTGTCTTAATAACTTATCAGCACTGGGGGCCCGGAGAGAGGGCTGGGCTGTTGTTAAGAGTACTGGGTGCTCTTGCAGAGGACCCAGGTTCAGTTCCCAGTGGCCACATGGCAACCAACAAGCAGTAATTCCATTTCCAGGGGATCGGTGCCTTCTTCTGACCTCCACGGGCATTGCACGACACAGGTGCACTTACATACATGCAGGCAATTCGCTCAGACAGATAAAATAATAATAATAACTTTAAAAAAAGTAACCAGGAGAGCAGTGGAGTGAAAGACAGCCAACACTGGCCTCTGGCCTCCACATATTTATGTATACACTGCACACACTTGCATGCACATGTACACATACTCACATAAACCTGTATACACACGTTCACTTTGAGAATACAATCTCAGTGAATAATTTAGAGTCTGAGTGCTTTGGCTCTATTCACAGATTTCTGTTCAGTCGTTAAAATTTTAGGCCGTTGTGTTGTTAGTGATTACTATCATTAATTTGTACCACTAATAATTAAGTTTAATTCATTAACCTGCAAACCCTATAGTTGTGTTTTTAATTATGATTTGCACATCCACTGATCTGTAGGGGGGAGGAAGTTACAGTTCTGAGGGAGTCCACATCTAGTACACTGGCTTAATTTCCTTTTGTGATATTTATTCCCCCCCCCCGTACAGCTGAAATTGTGAGTTCTGTATTTATTCTTGTAATATCTTACATTTAGCTTATGAAAATCTGAAGTGAGTTCAAATTTACTATTTTCCCATAGGTATGCTTTCATTTGTTGCAAAAGATCTCAACTATAATAGCATTTTGGTCTGAAGTGAAGTGTCACATTTTTCTGGAGCCTATATGGACTTCTGTTTGACTATTCCTGACTTTCAGGTGAACTATTTTAATTCTTATATTGTCACATCAACAAACTGAACAGCAAAATCATAATATCTAGATGATATTTTTTTTTTTGCTTTTTTTCTTTTGGTCTTCTTGAGACAAGGTCTCCCTGTAGCCCCAACTGGCCTGGAACTTACTATATAAACCAGGCTGGCCTCCAGCTTACAGAGATCTACCAGCCCCTGCCACCGGAGTGCTGGGATTAAAGGTGTGTGCCGTCACACCCGACCCAGATGATATTTTTGTATGTCTCTGTATGTTTTTGTGTATGTTGTAGTTTGGTTTCTGTTGCCGTGATAAAATGTTGACCCAGAGTGACTTGGGAAAGGAACGATTTATACCAGTTGTAGTGTGTCATCAAGGGAAGCCAAAGCAGGAACCTAGAGGCAAGAACTGAAGCAGAGACCATGGAGGAACCCCGCTTTCTCCATCACTCCGTCATCTCACTCCCTCAGGTTCTGCGACCTTTATTCTATAGGCCAGGTCCACGTGACCGGAATGGAACTGTTGACAGTGGGTTGGTCCCCACCCAATCTAGAAAAGGCCTCACAGACAGGGCCACAGTCCAGACCGATCTGGGAAATTCTTCAGTTGGAGGTCCCTCGTCCCAGGGCACACTAGTTTGTGTCAAGTTGACAGGAACTAACCAGCACACTGTGTGTATTTGCAGGTATGTGCCCAAGTGTGTGACGGCCCAGAGTTTGAGATCAGGTGTTTTCCTCAGCCCCCCTCTCTGCCTTATTATCTGAGTCAGGGTCTCTCAGCAAACCTGAAGCTCAACAATTCAGCTAGACTAGCTGGCCATCGGGCCGCAGAGATCCTCCTTGTGTCCACCTCTCCCGTGCTGGGATTACAGGCATGTGCTGACTTTAGTGTAGGAGTGAACTCAGGACCCTAAGCTTATACACCAAGCACTTTACACACTGAGTCATCTCCACAATTCCAGTATTCATATATAAGCAAAAATGTCTGATTAATCCAGAGCCAAACAATGCTTAGAAGAGTCAGGATCCCAACACTGTCGAGCATCTCCCTTCACTGGGGCCAAAAATATTCTTCAAACCAACTCCCTATGATATGTGTGGCCTTTACTTGGCGTTTTTGTGGCTGCTTTACATCAACAGCATCGAATTTTCATATCTAAAGGCTTTCCTGCTTTTACTGGAGAGCTAGGGGTTCAAGATTCTCATCCCTGTGACCAGAACTCCCAGCATTAACAACTTAATCGGTCCACGGTTGTATGGTATCGTGCAGTTAGGAACAACTTTTTGATGGAAGGAATGTCTGACAGAAGAAGCTCCTCACGTTCTCCTGCTTGGACAGTGACATGCCAACAGAGGCTAGGGATAATATACCATCAGATATCTACCCTCAGTGACCTGCTTCCTCCAATAACGTAACCCCAGCACTGGGCAGGTGGAAATAGCCATCCGTCATGGTGGGGTAAGTCAATATGGCAAGAGCTGGAAGGAATTCATCAGGTTACAGGCACTGAAATGGCAAAACTAACTCCATTTTGTTCTAGCTCACATTTACTTTACTCTGTGTTTTTGCCCAGCCGTTCCCACCACACTCAGCCGGGCAGAACATGTCATGGGGATAGTTTCAGGGACTGAATTGTTTCTACAATACTGGGGGAAAAAGTAGGAAGGTCTAGGTAGCTCGTCCTCCCTCCCTGCTAACCTGCGTCTCTGAGGAGCCCATTGTTTCTACAACTGGGAAAAAACTTTTTTCCCTAACTGATGCTTTTTGTTAACTGAAAAACTCTTTGTTAACTGGCCTACCCCTGGTCTGGTATAACTATGGTGATCTGTTGTAACTGTTCTTGACTTTGCCCCTGCCATGATGGAACTGTGGTTTGAAGCTTTGCAAAGCCTGTCCTATTACTCCTTGGGGGTCAAGTGTTCTCTTGGGCATGAGCCCTCTGTGACCGACAGCTGGCTAATAATTCAACCATCACTACGTGGAGTTCCTCTGTGGAGCTCACATCCACAATGAGGAAGAAGAGAAGCAATTCGTGACTCAGCAAAGAATGTTTGTGCTGAGCTCACACTGTCTCATTTTATGAAGTCAGGGAACACTGTCTTCCACAGCGGGAGGGTCTTCCCGCTTCAATTAACCTAGTCAAGCTAATCCCCACGGTCCTGCCTATAGTCTGTCACCCAGTTGATTCTGGATCTCATAAACTTGGCAAATGAGACTAACCACCACCCTAACTAGCTAACTTAATCCGTTTCTCTGGGTGACTGCCAAAATGGTAAGTCTCACGATGTTGTGATGTAATGATTCAATATTTATTCATGTTCAAGGACGCATTGTTTATGCCGCTGATTCTTGGTGATTTCCCGATACATACTGTACCAGCTTCTCTGTTCCCATCAGACTGTGTGTATTTTTTTGTTTGTTTGTTTGATGTGAGGAGAGGAGAGAGGAAGGAAGGGAGAGACCTAGAGAGACAGTGAGAAAGAAAGCTAGAAGGAAAGAGAAATGGAAAGATACACACACACACACACACACACACACACACACACACACACACACACTCACAGAGGCGCAGTGAGGGAGATGAATGACTCTCTTGATCCCTGGAGCCTGACTTCCTGAAGTTTTCTGTTTGAAATCTCTGTTTTTAATAATTTCTTTAGGAAAGATTTGTTCTTGCTTCGTCCATGGGCCTCTTGGGTCTTTAACATCTGGGGCCACTCTAAACAAATTGTAAGGGGACTGCAGAGCAGCTGTGCTTTCTGGTAATCAGCTTACCACAGAGGCTGATATTATTTGGGAATCTTGAGTTTATGTGAGAGTTCTACACTGCAATTCCAGTGTTCAGGACAAAGCCTTTTTCACCCAACACCCTTAGCTAGGGAAACTTAAGGGAGAGACGATCTGGACCTGGAAAATCTTGTGCTCTTACATCAGAGCTGAATCCTAGTTTGCATAATATTTTAGAAAAGGGAATATTATATTTGCATTTCATTTGCTAATTTAACAGCCTCTGCACATGGCACAAAGGGTGAGCTTTGGGAAATTAGAATTAAAATATAAAGTATACACATTCCTCACATGAACATGCATACATGTACATATATAGTATGTGTTCATACATATGTACTTTGGTTTACCTATTAGACGTTTCTCAAGAAACAACGTTGACTTTGTGAATTGACTGCAGCATTTTACCAAAATGTTGGAAACAGGACTAAAGATTTAAGAAAAATACACTCCTGGGGGTTGGACAGAAATGAGACAGTTAAGAGCACATGTTAGACAACCATGAGGACTCTAGTTTGGATCTCAACACCCAGTCACTGGGTGTACATGAATGTCTCTAGCCCCAGCTACACGGTATGGAGAGATATGGGGGAATAGAAAGCTCACTGGGACTTGCTGGCTTTCAACGTGATCAGAGACGACAAGCACCAGGTTCGGGGACATGACCCAAAGGAGTATGTAAGGGCACTAGAAGAGGCCAGTCCCCTGATTTCCGTTTCTGGCCTTATTACACACACGTGTGCACACACCCCACAGAAATAAATATAAATATATCTTAACAAAATAAAAATATACTCCTCATGTTTCTCTGTGAGTCAATCAGGTGACAGAATGGCATAAAGTTGGTTGATTTCTTGGCTAATTGCTACGTCTTTTATGATATTAAGTCACTGCCAGGATTTGCTTCTCTGAGTTTGACTTGTGTTTAAATATACAATGTACTTATGTACTAATGTGTGACTGCAGAAAACCTTTGCTCTTGCATGTGGGAATGAGTCCAGAAAAAAAAGAATCTATGAAGAACTATACATAGGTAATAAATTAAGACTGAGAGAACGTTCTAACTTCAGGGGCTATTACAAGTACACAGGGATAAGTAGAATTAGTTCTTTTACAGTTCAAAGTTTTACAGAAATTTGAAAACATCCCTCTGTAAGGAAGACAAGGGCACCTTTTGTATACCACTAGTCTCTGTGTTTCTTTCTAATAACAGAAGTGATAAATCCAATATCTCAGAACATTACTTCTTCGGTGAATAATATCAGGGCTATAAATCATATTTTCATATTTTACCTTCACTGAGTTTTCCTGGATTGCTGATTGAGGATCAATCCTTTCTCTCTACTTCCTTCAGTGTCTATTAAATTGCAGCAGTGATTGGTATAACCTTGGAGCATTGGAAATTCCAGTCTTGGGTATGATGCTATTACTAGTAAAGATACCTTTAGGTTTACTCTATGGCCTTCCATTCCTTCCTCCCTCTGTCATTCTTTGTCTACCTACCTTGTTATCTCTCCCCCCTTCCTTTCTCCCTCCCTTCTCTCCTCCCTCCCTGTCTCTCTGTCTCTCTATCTTTTGCTTCCTTCCTCCCCTCCCCTCCCCTTCCCTTCCCCTCCATGATTATTAGTCTTGATTCTTACCTTGATTGGATTTAGAATCATCATGACACCACCTCTGACATGTCTGTGAGAGATTTATTGGGTTAGATTCATTGACGTGTGCAGACCACAGTATAAGTGGGTGGCCCCATCCTGGGCAGTGGGCCCTGGCTGAACCATAAAGAGATGAGCTGAGCACTAGCATCTGGTACTGTGTGCTTACTGATTACAGGTACAGTGTAAACAGCGTCGTGTCTTTCCTCCCACAGCTTTCTGTCATGATAGAGTTTACCTTCAAACCATGAGCCAAAGTCAACCCGTTCCTTCCCTAAGCTCTATTTGTCATAGCAAGAAGACAAATGAGCAGTGCACTGCTGTAAAAGCTCAGTCCTATGACTAGCTGCAAATTCCTGCTGCCTTTGGTACTACATAAAGTCGCCCAAGGGTTCCATCCAATCTTTCTGAGACCCACTCGTTTGGTTTTGTTCCGTGGTTAGGTGGTTTCCAAGTCTTGGTTAGCTACCCCAGGCTTCTGTGTCATGGGCTGTAACCTGCTTTCACTGTCATATGAAGAACAAACCTTACACGCTGCATGTGCCATGGTGACCCACGTGTTACAATGGACAGTACGACAGAAGTATACATGTTCTGAAAATGTGCACCTTACAGAGAGCACAGACGCTGATGAATCATTTTTCTCTATGCTTAGATGGTGTTATACTTTGGTTATAAAGGGATCGCCCAAATACTTAAGTACTGAAGGACTGCTGTCCAGCTTTTGGAAGGTTCTGGAAACTTTAAGGCATCAGGTTTAATAACAGGAAGTAGGTTATTAGGGGTGTGTCCTGGTATGTGGTATTCTGCGCTGATCCCGTTCCTGTGTCTCCCTTTGCTTCCTGTCTACCGTAAGATGAACTCTCTGCCACATCCTCTTCCTGCTGCAGTGATGTGCTGCAGCCTGGGCCCAGAACCAACACAGCCAAGAACTGGACCTGATTCCTCTGAAACCAAATAAACCAGTAAACCACTCCTCAAATAAACCATCCCTCAGTTCGCACTGTTCACGTCAGGCCTTCGGCCCTAACGACAGAAGGTAACATGGGTGTGGTGGGGCAGTCGGGCAATTCACATCCATGACAGTGAGTTCTCACTGTGGCTGCATGCTACAGGAGAGAAAGGACAGCAACGTCTCTTCAGTGAGAAGCAGGGCATGGCTCCTGCAGCTCTGTCTTCTTCCATTTTGCGATTAGAGCAAGCATCCTTTCCAAGCTGTGTATTTTGTGTCTTAAAGTCTTTCTGCAGGGCTCCACGGCTGGCTGGGTGCAGACTAAATTTAGGGTGCGGACTAGACAGAGACCACGGCATGTTCCACAACACCAACTATATTGATAACCAAGATGACATTTTCATCTTTGTAAATATTTTTTTTCCTTCCTGAACAAGAAAGACAGTATTGATTAGGCCCATTGGTATGCAATAGAGCTTAATGATTTTGTGCACTCTTTTGAGACTGTTGTAGTTGATCCACTCTAAGCAAACAGCATTCAACCTAAATCAATGTGGAAATGAAATTTTATACATGTGGCATACGTATCTGTGTGCAAGTACATGTGAGAAGTGTGTATTTTTATATTTCATCTGGAGTGTTGTAATGATGGTGTTCTAGAATTTTCCAATGAAAGGATGATTGAATTGGTGCCAGATATGAGTATCTTGCTTGTGTGTTATTGACAATGGCAGTTGTACTATTTGTTTCATTCTATATTTTTTGTCTTCTATGTCAAATAGTGAAACAAACCATAACCTTGAGGCTGTGTGCTCTCCCCATTTGGTTGTATTTATTATGTATAAGCCACGTCTCTACGATTCAATAAGGCTTAGAATTAAAAATAAATTATATAAACTTTCGTGAGTGGCAAAAAAGGGCTTTGTGTATGTCGGTCAAAATGCCAGGTATGTAAATAAAAGCTGACATTCAAATTATGTTTACATGGAGGGTCAGAAGTCAGGAACAGTCTACGAGGAAAACATGATTGCTTAAAAGGATCAACTGAGATTAGGAACGCAATTAGCACCTGCAGTACCACGTTGTTTGCTTGAAGTCACTTTCTGAGAGTGCTTAAAATGATGTGAGGGTTCAAGGATTGAACTACTTAAATCTGGAATGTTTACTCTCAGATTAATAATTCTGTGGCTGAGATGGAATTTGTAGAAGATAAATATTAAAAGGTTTGCTTTCTCGTCTTAATATCCGAGAGTTAACTGACCTTATTATGTGTTCTGAAGATAATTTGCACAGCTCTTGTTAAGGAACAGAAAGTATATTGCTTGCTCTTTCCCTCCCTCCCTCCCTTCCTTCCTTCCTTCCTTCCTTCCTTCCTTCCTTCCTTCCTCCCTCCCTCCCTCCTTCCCTCCCTCCTTCCTTCCTTCCTTCTACTCTTTCTTCTCTGTATGCTATGTGTGAATTGTGTGTGAGGGTGTGTGTGTGTGTGTGTGTGTGTGTGTGTGTGTGTGTGTGTGTGTGTGGTGTGTGTGGTGTGTGTATGTGTGGGCACATATACATCCCAGTACAGGTACATAGTCCACCTCACCCACTGAGCAATCCTTTCCTTTTGAAAATCTCTCTTCTTCCTATTTCTCTAAAAGAATAGTCTTTAAGTTTCATTTTCCTTCAGGATAAAGTCTATGTGCCATCAGCAGCTAAAAATGACCTTGTGAACATAAAATTGTAGAAATTGAATTCTAAGTGGAAATTTAACTCTCTGAAATCTACATTCACAAGGAAACGGCAAACCAGTAAACACTCAGAAAACTATCACTTTTTTCATTCCTGATTTTTTTAATGAGAGAGATAGAGAGAGAGAGAGAGAGAGAGAGAGAGAGAGAGAGAGAGAGGAGAATGTCACGTGTTCTCCCACCTTATTTTCTTGAGGCAGGGTCCCTCACTGAGCTGGAAGCTGTCCATTTTTGCTAGACTGGATGACCACTGGCTGCCCAGGTAGCTGTCAGGGTCTATCTGCCAGTGGCCCTGAATACTGGATTCACAGGTACACAAAGCCGTGTCCAGCTTTTACATGACTGCTGGGAATTCAAACTCAGGTCCTCAGACTTGCACAGCAACTACCATTATTCACTGAGTCATTCCCCCATCCCATCATCTTGGCTTTGCTTTTCTCTTATGACATCTAGAATGAGAATCACGTTCCCAATTGCAGTTAACTTAAAGGACTATAAAGTTAATTTTTAACTGCTAAAAGTACATGTAATTAGACAGAGATTGAGCCAAACCCAGGGTGAGTTCACTGACTCTAATATAGGGGTTCACAGAAGATACAGCTAATCTCAGACACACATACTTTCCCTTGAGAAAACGAAGTGACTTAATTAATTTTTTTTCAGTAAGTAAATAGTGTCTGGCATAGAATTCTGCATAATGATCTTCTGACAAATATTGAATAGCTCTCCACAGACAATTATAAGTAAGTGAATCACAATTTACATCTATCCATTGTGTCAATTTGCCTAAACCTTATCTTTAACAATAGAAAGTTTGAGACTGGGAGATGGCTCAGTCAGTAAATTGTTCACCCGGGAAGGACGCAGGACTGAGCTTGATCCCTAAGCACTTACACAAAAAATACCAGGCATTTTGGCATGTGCCTAGCACTAGGGCAGCTGTCACAGGAGGATCCCTAGGGCTTGTTGGCCAGCTTGCTAGATAATAAGTGAGCTTCAGGTTATATGTGAGACTGGTATTAAAAAATAACATGGAGAAGAAATTGAAGAAGATACGTGATGCCACCCTTTGGTGACTGTGCACCTGTGTACACACAGGGATAAACACACACATATATTAAAGAACAATACACACTTTAACACAGTTGAATATTGTTGAACCTTTTGTACCATAGTACCTATAGTACATGAGGGTCTGAGTTTGAACTCCCCAGCACCTATGCGGTCCAGAACATCCAGACATTTGATTGGATATAATTTTTTCACATATATGTTTTTATTTTTAATTTTAAAAATATTTTATTTGTATTGTTTTAATTTTATGTCTAGGAGTCTACCGACTGCACGTAAGTAGGTGCATCTGCGTGCACAATGCCCTCAGAGGTCAGAAGAGGGTGTCATGTCAAATTTCCCTGAAACCGGAGTTACGGGTGGTTGTTAGCCCCCATGTGGGAACTGGGGAATGTCCTCTGTAAGAGTAGCCAGTTCATTTAACAGCTGACCCATCTCTCCAGCCCCCACATATATGTTTTTATTTTTCAGACATTCAGAAACCACACTGAGAATTGTTTTACAAGGTTTATGTCTTTATGGAAACACCGTTGTATGTGCATAGTCCTGTGGTCTTTACTGTTCTGCCCTTCCAACCTATGATAGGTGTTTGCATGTCAACATCTCCTTTGCTGCTTTACCCTGGCTAAGGAAACAGAGAGCTCTAGTGTACTGTCCTGTGACCACGGTGAACCACACTGAATCAAAATAGCTACCAGAGGAATTTTGAAATTTTGATAAATAGATGAGGTGATGGATCATTAAATGCCCTGGAATGATTCATATCTGTGAAGACATTACAGAAAACCCATAAATACATGGTCCTTGTACATCAACTGAAAGAAATAAAAGGATCCATCTCTATTTGATGATTTTGGCCAACTATACATTTTTACCATATGCATATGCAGCATAGTATTTCGCTCCTCTGTTGTGGATGGAAAATTAGGGGTTTTCATCATTTAAAATTTAAAATGCTTAAATTTTAATGATTTATAATTTAAACGATTTTGATACATTTTTGTTTTATGGGTATGGATGGTGTTTTGCCTGCATGTATGTGTATGTACCTTATTTGCCCACAGAGTCCAGAACAGGGTGTTGGAACCCCTGAAGCTGCAGTTATAGACGACTGTTAACTTTGCAAGAGCAGTAAGTGCTCTTAACTGATAAGCTATCTTTCCAGCCTATTAAGTTTTTTCTTACATTATATTTTATTTATTTATTTAGCATGTGTCAGAGGACAACTGGTAACAGGGAACTGGTTCTCTCCTTCCATCATGTGGGTCCCAGGAATTGAACTCAGGCCATCAGCTTTTAGCTACAGTCACTTGTATCTGTGGAGGCATCTTACCAGCTCAAGGTCTTTCCCTGTCTTCCAGTTGGTGGCTGTCACCGGAAATCCTGAAAGAGCCTTGCTGGGCATGTGCCTTTGAGCAAAATACTCTGTTATAAAACATAGATTTACACCCAGTAAACCCTAAACGTCGGTACAAAGGACCACTGAATGAACTCAGTGTATTGCATGTGCATACATACGTGTGTGTGTGTGTGTGTGTGTGTGTGTGTGTAACAATAATAATCAAGGAAGAGGGCAAAAATAATTAAGAGGCAGTGGGGGATGTAGAACGAGCTGGAAGAAAGTGGGAGGGTGACAGAATGGTTTGAAGATTACATTCATATATGATCCTCATGGAAAATTCTGTTGAAAGTCTTTCCATTACAAAAGAGACTCACATGAAGAGACAACATACAGAGACACACATAAACTGTCACTCCATGACCCATAATTCTCTAAGAAGGGCTATTTGATATTGGTCAGATGGCGGCAAGTCCACGGCAGCTTATATAATCAGGAATGGAATTGCTGTTCATGAACGTCTACGGCATAGTCCTCCTAGCGTGGGGAAATAATGTTAGTATGGATTTAATTTGCATTTCTTGAGTTACTGGCAGTAGAATATCTTTTAATATGTTAATTAGCCTCACTCCTGTGAGGATTCACTGTTTGAATTCTTTGACAATTCCTTATAGAAATGTACACATAGAATTCCAAATTTCATATAAATGCCATCAACACAGTCATTTTTTAAACTATTTTATTACTTTAATTTTACGTGTACAACTGTATTGCCTGCATGTATGTAAGTGACCCGTGTCATGTAATGCACATGGAGGTCAAAAGAGGGTTTTGGATTCTCCTGGAACTGGAGTTACAGGTAGTTGTTAGCCTCCATGTGGGTGCGGGGAGCTGAACGTGAGTCATCTATAAGAGCAGCCAGTGCTCTTAACTGCTGAGCCATCTCTCCAGCCCCTACTTTTATTTTTTGAGGCAGGATCTCATGTAGCCCAGGCTGCTTGTAAACTCACTATGTAGTTGAAGATGATCCTCCCTCCTGCCTCTGCCTTCAGAGTGCTGGTTATATGTGTGCAGCACCATGCCAGATTCATGTAGACCTGAGGGTGTAACTCAGACCTTTGTGCCTGCTACCAACACTTTACCAGTTGAGCTACAGCCACACTCTCACATAGCCTTATCTATGTTTATAATTATTGATATCAAAATCTTTTTTGTCATGTGCACAAATAATCTGACAATAATATGCTTGTCTTTCAATTATATTTAGATACTTAGTAGGGTTTGTGTGTGTGTGTGTGTGTGTGTGCACGCACGCATGTTCATGTGTTCATGAATGTGTGTGGTGAGGTCACAGGTTGACATCTAGTGACTTCATCAATAACTCTTCACCTTATTTTTGAGATACGGTTTGAACCTGGACCTTGCCAATTGACCTGGAGTGTTTGGCCGAGCCCCCATTATAATTTCCAATGTCAAAAAAGTATCAAACATTTCCTTTTTTGATTTCTGTTCTTTTTTGTGTCTCACTAAGAAAACGTTCATTATTTAAAAGCATAACTACAATTCACCATACTTTCTTTTGGAAGTATAAAAGTTGTTTTTCAAAATCAAAGATTCTATTTCTTTTCAAGATAACATTACTGCAAATCATCACCCGATATCACACACCTAGCTTGATGTAAGTGATGATGTCATCACTGCAGAATACAAACTGAGGGAGGTCTGCATAATATGCACAAGGGGATTGCTAATAAAAGATAATCACTCTAATTATAAAGTACTGTTAACGACCAGAGAAAGAGTACGCTCCAAAGTGAAGCAAGGTCAACTCTGTCAGAAGCGTATTGGTAAGAAACACCTGCTTGTTCTACCCACAGCTGTGGCAAACTCCTAATGCAATCCTTGTCTAATGTGCAGGACGTTTCAGGAGTTACTTATACCTCTACCATTGCTGTGATAAAATATCTAGAGGAACACAATTTAAGGAAGAAAGGGTTTGTTTTGGCATATGGTTCCCATGGGTACAATTGCCTGTTGATGGGGAAAGGTTGAAGGCTGGAACGGGAAGTGGGCTGGTCACATTACATCAGCACTTGGGAAGCAGTGAACTGCGCAAGTGGGGCTCGGCTGTACAGATCTTAAGGCTCACCCATACTGGTCCATTTCCTCCAGCAAAGTCTCACTTTCCCAAATAACGCCCCTAGCTGGGGACCACTTGTGAGCCTACGGGGGTGGAGGGGATTGGATGAAGCCTCAATAGAGGCTTAAGTTGTCAGTCCAACTCACCAATTCTCAAACCACATCACTTTCATTCCAGTGATAATAAATGTCTTGCTTTGCCAACACTGGCAAGCCTCCTGAGAACGGCTGGCCTGTACAGCAGGTGGCTGCACCCCTCCCCCAAACAAGATTAAGTTGTTTCTCATGACCATTCTGTAAACTGACATTCTGTCTTATAAATTAGTTCTGCACCATCATTTTGGAATCCAGTTCCTAGAGCCATATCGATCCTGGGTAAGCAGATAAGAATTGTATTTTTGAGTTGGTTTAGACCATGCTGATCTAAGATCAGAGGTGAGGTACACTCAGTTGGGGGTGGGGGTTGTAGACATTCCCATCTCAATGACACTAAATCCAGCACAATCACCACAAGATACATTTGAATTAGTTAGGAGCCCAGGTCACAATTGTCATTTCTTCTTAAGGGACACACATGTTGGGCTTGGGAGGTATCTCAGTTCCATGCATGCCTATCTCCCATGTATAGACCTGAATGAGGTGGTACATGCCTGTAATCGCAGCACTGGGGAAGAAGATACAGGAGGATCCCTGGGGCTTTCTGGTTCAGAGTCTAGGCGAATCTGTGAGCTCACTAGTCTCGGCAAGATGAGGTAGGGCGTTATTCAGGAAGAGTGAGCAGGAGATCCAGTAGGAACAGCCTGTGGCCTTCACATGCTCACATGCATATATACATGGGCATATGTACACACAGAGACAGAGAGAGAGAGAGAGAGAGGAAAGACCAAGAGAGAGAATGATAGAGACCCACAAACCACTTGCACCAAACCTTTCAATAATTTTAATTTTGGGAAACTCATTGATGAGTATTTGCATTATTTTTGTCCCTCCCAGTCCCCCACCAATCTCCCCCCCCCAGCTCCCCACTACCTCCTACTACCTGGCCCTGTCCTTTATTATAGATCCATACCTATGTTTATTAATATACATAGAGATTTCGTCCTTTACAATCTTCCTCTCTTCCCCCCTCTGCTCCTCCGCTTCCATCTATCCCTGGGCCCCTTTTTCCCATTCTCTCTGTTTTCATTCTCTAGAGGAAAGGAGCCATGCAGTCCTCTTCAGTCCCTCGACAGGCCGTGTGGCTGTGTGGAGGCACAGGATGGAGATGCAGGCTTCTGGGAAGGGAGCACACTCCTTTCACCCTTGAAGGAAAAATGGGTCCCATGACGAAGGCAGCAGCAAAAAGCCCTGGAAATGGGTTTCTTTCCCATATGGAACTCGTGGTGGGATTTTTTTTCTGGGACTTTCACGGAGCAACTTCAACCTTGCATACAGTAGTCACTCAATAGTTGTTGACGGTGGTACATTTAACAACAGATAGCAATGACTCACTCTGTGGCAGGCGGAGGATTTCAGCCAAATAAAAACAGTAAAACACAAAGAAAACTTACCTCAAATCCATCCCCGTCTCACATATATTTCTCGCAAGGAAAATTAGATTGTTTTCATTGATGGTTTTTTCAGCCGTCATCCTCCAAGAAAATTGCCTAATCACAAAATGTCTTTTTAAAAAGAGATCCTGTCAGCCATGCGTGCCTGATCGAACGTGGAGTTTGTAGGAGGGAAATTGGCTGATCAGAAAAGACAGAAGGGACGTTAATTTGGGGGAAATTATTGAAGAGATTTACGGAGTGGCACGAATGGTTATGGATTGGAGAGCCGCGGGAAAAAAGCTGACTCGGAGAGATTAGAGTGTGGTCGATACTCCCACGAACAGGTTGCCTGTGGAAGGAAAAACACAGCAGCCCGTGAAGTGTCACCTAAAACCAATCGCACTGTTTCGATTTTTAAGGAGTTTAGAGGGGCAAGGCTTTCCTTGATTTTTAAAACTACTGTAATAAATGATGAATCAGACACATCCTTTGCTGGATTTTTATCTTGATGTTATGTATATCTAATTAATTCTTATTCTCCTCCCCTCCTCATCCTCCTCCTGTTCCTCCTCCTCCTCCTCTTCTTCCTCCTCCCCCTCCTCCTCTTCCTCTTCCTCCTCCTCTTCTTCCTCCTCCTCCTCCTCCTCGTCCCCCTTCCTCCTCCCCCCCC
>NW_008329168.1:139222-140269 GCF_000622305.1 Nannospalax galili
CTCCTCCCCCTCCTCCTCCCAGCATTTCCCTTTGTCTCCTTCCCTCGTCCTTCTGTCCTGCTCGACTCCGTTGTCTTTCTGGTCTTCCTTCCTCCTTCCCTTCTTCCCGTTCTCCCTTCTTTTTTTCACAGGATACGAACTGTTCTGGAAATTTGCTACAAGTCTTTTCCTATTTCTAGAAACCACAGGGCTACTGGGCCTGAAGGATCCACTGCCTGGCAATTCAGAGAGGAAGCGTTCCCACCCCACATCAAAAGTCTCAGCACTTTTTCCTTTATTCGTCTTCTTTCTAGCAAGATTACATGTCCATGAACAGAGCACCCAGCATCTTGTAAGGACACAGAACATGACAACAAATCACAACAGACGGTCTGATATTTTCAATAAGTCTCTAAAACATAGTCAAAAATAAAGAATGCTAAGAAATACGTACAGGTCTAGACGATAGTTGGTCTCTGGGTAGTGCCATGGATGAGTTTTCTTTCATTGTTTCACCATTTACATAATTTCTGCATTTTCAACACATATGTAAATGCTCCTGCGTTAATCAGCATACCATTACTATAACGAATACGTGAGAATACGTGAGATGATCCGATTATACAGAGGAAAGGTTTACTTTTGGACCAAGCCTTTAATACCCCGTGCTTTCAGGGACGTTCGCAATCCAAACTATGGGATTTTCTATAATAAAAATATTAAACCTGGATCCTTGGGAAAAGCTACAATCCTTTTCCTCCACTCTAAGGAGATGGGACGTATTCATGATCGTGCCTGGTTGTTTGGACTGGTTATCACTATCCATCCTTCAGAAGACTTGACAAGTTTTTCCAGCTTTGTTGTGATTGCTAGCAGAGAAATAAGAGTTGAATACACAGGTGACTTTTATAGTCTTTTCTTTATATGCTATATAGAAAAATAATTAACAAGGTCTGGTGAGAGAAAGGCACTTGTAGCCTCTGATGATGCGGTTCAAGCCCAGGACCCTCATGGTGGAGGGAGAAAAATGACTCTTGCAAGTGGTCCTCTCTCCTCCTCCTCCTCCTC
>NW_008329168.1:140296-143111 GCF_000622305.1 Nannospalax galili
CCGTCGACCGCGTACCCCTCCTCCTCCTCCTCTTCCCCTCTCCTCCTCTTCCTCCTCTTCCTCCTTTTAAGGTTTTTTGAGACGGTCTTCCTGTGGCCCCAGCTGACCTGGACCTCACTGTGTAGACCATGCTGGCTTAGATCTAACAGAAAGATCCATTGGCCTCTGCTTCCTGAGTGCTGGGATCAAAAGCTTTTTTTAATGATACGAAATGCAGCTCCCTCTCCTAGCAATATTAACCTTTTATACATCCTCAGGGAGAGGTAGGATCTCATGAGCCTTTCCCCTAGCAACCACTGTCTCTGAATCATCAGGGAGGGGCGGGCCATCAGGACTCCTTCCCCTTAGCGACCATTAACACAGACGCCTCAGGGAGGGGTGGGGCCTCATGAGCCCCCACCTCCTAGCAACCATTAAGGGCCCCTCCCCAGTAAGATAAAAGGTTGACAGGCTCAGTCTCATGAAGGGCTTGAAGTCCTACCAGCTGACAATTGCTAATTAGCATACATGATAATGAGTTTCACTATGGGCTCTTCATCCATAGGCATCACCGGGCTGTTCTTAACAACCATTGGTGAGAATTGAGGCACATTCTTCCTTTGCCCTTTGTTACCCAATGGTCCGCTCTAGCAAGTCAACCTTTGTAGGTTGCTTTTTCTGATTCTAAAAGACTTCACTGTGCCCATGTCTGACTTCTAACACCCACTTCAGGCTCTTCAAAAACCCTCCAGTCCATTCATGCCCCACCCCCACCACTTAGGACACAAATCAATTCTAGAATGGTTGAATTCCCCTTCAGTCTGAAATGGATGTACTTTAGGAATGGAGGTCCTGTGGGATACACCTCCTTTATCAAATACTATTCTCATTTTCTAATAAATAATATGGTATTCAGCAAACTTACCCAGGGTAAATGTTCAGAAAGAGTAATTCAACTTTGTATGTGTATGTGAGTGTGGGAATACATAATCATGTGGAGGGAGAGGGCTGTGCGTGTGTGTGTGTGTGTGTGTGTGTGTGTGTGTGTGTGATGTGCGTGCGTGTGTGCGTGTTGTGCACACGTGCATGTGCATGTGTGGAGCTAGAGGACAAATTCAGACATCATTTATTACAAACTATACATCTGTTTGTTTTCAGATAAGGTCTGGCACTGAACACAGAACTTACTAATTTGGCTGGGTTGGCTGGCCATTGAGTCCCAGAGACTCACCTGTCTCTGCCTTCCGAAGTTTGGTATTACAGGTGTGCTCTACCACGTCTGGCAAGCACTTTACTCACTGAGCTAGCTCTCTGTCTTGAGATAGTTTCAATATTGCTATTTAAATACAGTTTGAGAACTTACAAACCGATGTTTTATGACAGCTCTCAAATACAAAGCTGCTGTTCACCATGATGCGAACACATTTTTATAAATACATTTCAAGTTTTCATTATGTGTGAAATCCATTTTGCTCTATAATATCTTTGTTTATTTCCTACCAATCATTCTGTTTCTTTCAGAGAATGATGTAACTACCTTTATTCTTTTCTTGTAAACATGCTTTATAAAGTTAGGCTTAAAATAGAAGAAAGGGTTTCATTGTAAAATTAGAAATACTTTGCCCTATTTGTCTTTTAAAATATAATTAAACACAACTACCTTGACTTTTAAGCTATCTTGGCAAATTTGGTTGGGCTGGTGACATGGCTCAGCAGCTAAAGGCACTTGATGTCAAGTTTTGATGACAATGACCTGAATTCAATTCCCCGCACTCACATGGTGAACAAGGAAACCTTGAAAGTTGCCCTCTGACCTCCACACATGCACCCACATGTGCTCTTCTACACCAACAAAATAAATAAAAATTTAACAATTAATAAGTACTAAACATACTTGAAGCATTAAACTGTGTGTACAAATAAACAAGCCAATGATATATCACTTATACAAAAACTGTGCCCTTGTTGGGGTACAATGAATGTTACCCGGAAAAAAAACGTATGTATTCCAGATAAATATGCTAACAATTAATGAATGACAGAGTAATTGAAGTAATTTTAGAATGATAGTCTCCATTACAAGTGTGCCTACTAACCAGGCATTAATATTCAAAACTGAATAATAAGAGGGCTTTTAATAAACATTTCATGATGATGGCTATTTGCACAAGTACCTCTCTGCACAGGTGCTTGACTTGTGTACTTAAAATAGGGTTAATAAGAAGCCTTTATGGAAGTGGAGTTCTAGAATATTCTTCTCTCCAAGGTTACTTTTGTATGATGTTCTTACCTGTCCTCTAAGAGACGCTAAATATATTTGGAACATTAGTTAACCTGACTTTAATTGCACAGTGCTATTCAGAGCCTTTACAAATTATTCCTGTTTGCGACTATTTTGGAGAGCATCCATGGATTTTCTAGGAAGGCTACTTAAATATTTGAAGTTGTTTCCAGTCCTCCAAGAGGCAAGACACCTGTGTCATGATAAGGAACATCATAAAGCCATGTCATCACAGTGGACCCTGTGTTTTGATGCTTCGAAGATGTGCGGATTTCTAACGCCATTAGAGGAGCGAATTATGACCTCTATGTCATTTTGTCTGGAAGTGGACTTTAATACAAGGATTCTATTTAAAGAGGACAGGGATACCCACCCAGAGTGACCAATGTTTGTGGCATATTTCTCTCAACTTCTAGAAAGTTAGTTTGGGTAGAGTGGGTACACAAGAAGTAACAAGGGCTGAGTATACAATATGTACACAACCCATTTAAGGTTTCCAAAGCTGTGCAATGGAGGCCAGGCATTCAAGATATGTGCATAATGTTAGTCTCCCTC
>NW_008329168.1:143186-170475 GCF_000622305.1 Nannospalax galili
CTCCCTCCCTCCATTTCTTCTTTCCCTCCTTCTTCCTCCTCCCCCTCCTCTTCCTCCTGCTCCTCCTCTTCTCCTTCTTCTTTCTTTCTTTTCTGAGACAGGGTCTCATGAAGAACAGATTTGTCTTGAACTTGCTATATAATCAAAGCTGACCTTGAACTTCTGATTCTCCTGCAACTCCATCATGGAGCTCACAGACATATGCCACCGTTCCTGGATTATCCTGTGCTGGAGATTGAACCCAGGGCTTTGCCTATGCTAGCAAGCACTCTCTGCTCCATAACCTTTGTCCTTGAAGTCACATCTTAAGTTCGTTTTGTTCAATAAACGCCTGATACCTTTTGTTGTTTTTTTTTCACTTTACACTAAAAGCGTTTCCTCTTTCCTTCCCAAATCTTTCTTGACAGTCTCATCAACTAAGAGTGAATCCATTGCTGGATGAAAATTATACTCTATGCGTTTCTTATGACTAAGTTTTCTTCCTTTCTATAATGTAATATCCAAGGGGAAATAAGGCAGATGATCAGAGAAACTTAAGGACAACAATCTGTATCGAGTGATTCCCTGCTTAGAACGCAAACATGCTCCTGCAAAGGAATTCACGAGAACAGCAGGGGTTTCCTGGCCCTGGAAAGCTGCACTGAAATGTTCACCTTGCCTTGTTTCGTCATCGTTGAGTCAGAGAGAATCCGCTCAAACATCAAGTAACAGTAATCCCGAAATGGCTTTGTAAAAAAATTCACCACTCAATCCCAGATTCAGGTAAAGAACTACCTTTCTAGACTTCAGGTTTGTATCTCGAATTCTTGAGGCACACTGTCACGCCTGACATGTTTACACAACCCGGGAACCTGCTGATTACTGATTTTACACTACACAGATAAAAAAGTTTGTATTTAACATAAACACAATACATGTAGAAAATCGGTTAGTCTTAATTGAGTTGTAGCTACAGGTGAGTGCGTAAGATTTAATGGATAGACATTGGGTAGTCTGACAATAGCTGTCTGTATGCTGGAAAGACAAAATCCTGGTAGTTGCCTAACTCCAAGCAGCCGGCACATCAGCAGTCCCAATCTTGTGCGGAAGGTCTGGAAGTTATCTGGAGTGTTGGTGGTATTCAGGGTTTCCCCACACTACTGAGGCCAGCCAGGGCAACTTAGTGAGGCCTTGTCTGGAAAAGGAAAAGCCAAAAAGAGAGCTGGGGTGGGGTGGGTGCGTGACTGGAGACATCGCTCAGTGGGTAAGTGGGTGCTCTTAAAGAAGTTCCAGGTTCAGCTCCCAGCACACACTGATGGCTCACAACTGTCCATAACGCCAGTTCAAGGGGATTTAATATCATCTTCTGGCATCCAGAGGCGTTACACTGCACAGATGCACTTACATACATGCAGGCAAAGCACTGATATGCATAAAATAACAACAAATAAATCAAAAGTTCTTCTTGGAGTATAGGAGAGTGCTTGTCTTAATGCACAAAGGCCTGGGTTGATTTCCTAATAGTATAAAAAAATGAGTGAAGGCAATGTGGTGGACAGTTATTAAAAAACGTTGAGTTCAGGGCTTGAGAGATGGCGCACTAGTCAAGACAACTGGCTGCTCTTGCAGAGGACATGGGTTCAGTTCGACACGCCTATATAGTGGCTAACAACCATCTTTAACTCCAGTTCCAGGGGATCCCACACTGTCTTCTGACCTCCATGGGCATTGCACAATATGGGTGCACATACAGGCAATACACTCATACATATGCATTTTTAAAAAACCCTTTAGATAATTTCTAATCAGAATACACTTTTAAAAAATAGACATTTTGATCATTACTACTCATAAACGTTTGCACTCAGATCCTTGGCGCCTGTGTATGTGTACAAAGTCATCGGGTAGATTTCAGTGGTAATGTTCATCACCTCTACTAATTAATATGACATAAACTTTTATGCTTCCTCCTCAAATATAATACATTTTAAAAATTTGTTGATTTTTTTTCTGTGTGTATATCACACAGAACACTCCAAACCATCTCATTCAACTATACACCCACTTCCCAGATGGCACCCTCCCATAGCCTCCCTCCCCCCACTACAGCCCTTATACTCTGATATCCCTGCTACTGTCTGCTGTGTTGTCAGCACCCCCAGCCATTCCCCACTACTTGTCCATCTGGTGAATCTAGTCAGCCTAGCTAGAGGTCTTTGTTTTAGGAGGGTCAGCTGTTCCTCATCTAGCAGCAATCAGTTGTCAATATTCCTTTAGATAAGAATGGGGTCTGCTGTTCATTTTCCCAGTTCTATCCTGGGTTACTATCTGGGGGTCCCTTGGGCCACCCTGGCCAACAACTCAAAAGAAGGTATTTCCTTTCTGGAATTGTTGTTATGTAGCTTTTACCTATACATATGGACTCTTAAAAAATTATATTGGCCCTTTTAATCTTTGGTTATACTTTCCTTTTGGAGACGCATGTGTCAACATCTAAGTGTTAGTAGCAAAAATGAGTCTTTCTGTAGAAAACAGTATATTTTGGAATGAAATGGAGATCTTTTTTGAGGGTTGAAATCTCATTCAATTTTGTGTCTTGCAGGGCTTATGCTGAGTTCAGTATTGTATAACTGTATTGATTCAACAGCGAACCTAGAAATTTTATAGCCACTTTTGGGGGAGCTGTGTCTTTGCTCTGGAAACACTGGGCATGTTAAAGCTGTAATGATATGCTTCTAAAAAATAATATTAAAAAATAAAAAATATAAATTTTGATTATATTAGGCTGGAGAAAAGACTCCATGCTTAAAACCATTTGATGTTTTTGCAGAGTGCCCAAGTTCAGTTCCTGTACCCCATATTGGCTGGCTCATAGCTGCCTCTGACTCCAGCTCTAAGAAATCTGGCACATTCTTCTGGCACTTACATCTACACCCAGACACACATATACATAATTAAAATAAAGTAAAGCTTTAAAAATTCTATTTGTAGAAGACAGATTTATTTCATTTGCATAGCAACTACCTTATTTCCTAAACAGCTTTTATTCTGTGTGTAATCCTTCCTGGATTTGAACCACATAGTAGTGTACTGAAAATGGGAAGTTCTGACCAACTCCCCAATTGGTAGACATCTTCCTTCCAAATTTCTTCCTATGAAAAAGCACCAAACGCTGGTGAGCACGTGCAGAAATGGGAACCCTCATTCACTGCTGGTGGGATTGCAAACTGGTGGGTGTAATCGCTATGGAAATCAATGTGGCAAACTCTTCAAAAAGTAAAAGTAGATGTAACATAGGATCTGGCTATACTAGTCCTTGGCGTATACCCAAAGGGCTTAACATCCTACTACAGACGTACTCCTTCAGCCATGTTGATTATGGTCTTCTTATAACAGCTAGGAATTGAAGCAACCTAAGTGTCCCTCAAAGAGTGAATGAGCATTGAAAAGGTAGCCTTTTTATTGAGGTGGGGGAATTTTTTTGAGACAGGGTCTTTCTGTAGGCCCAGCTGGGCTGGAACTCACTATGTAGACTATGCTGGCCTGAATTTCACAGAGATCTGCCTGCCTGCCTGCTTCTGAGTGCTAGGATTAAAGGTGTGTGCCACCACACATGATAATATTTCTTAATGTTCTTTTAAAAATATTTTATTTATAATTTTTATTTTACATGTATGAGTACACCCATGTCATACAATGTATGTAAGTATACGCATGTATGTAAGCATACCCATGTCGTACAATGCCTGTGGAGGTCAGAAGAGTGTGTGTTGGATTCCCCTGTAACTAGAATTATAATGGTCTTTATTTATTTGTGGGTGTCTGTGTGTGTGTGTGTGTGTGTGTGTGTGCATGTGCCTCTATCTCTGTGTATGATTTGTGCATGTTGTGATGAGTGTGTGGAGGTCAGAAGACAGACTGCCATGTGGATTCTGGAGGTAGAACTCAGGCTGTTAGGCTTGGTGGCAAGTCCATTTACCTGCTGAGATAGCCCTTAGCTGTGAAGTATTTCTTAAGGTGAAGGATTAAAATGAGCTTAACTCCAGTTAACTTCCAGGGGGATCTGACACCCTCTTCTGGCCTCCATGGGCACTACACAACATGGGTGCACCTACATACATTTAGGCAATACACTCATATATATACAATAAAAATAAGAAATGAAAATAAGAAATATAATACACTTCAAATTTAAAATATCCACAATTTTTCAAAGTCTTTGATAGTTTGAAGTCTCTTTAAAAAGTCTCCTAACTGCGGGCACATGTAAAATCCAAAGCAAGTCAAGAGCTCTTTTTTTAAGAGGGAAGAGCTAGGCACTGTTAAGCAAAACCAAAGACAAGCAGTGTAGACATCTGGGATTCACTCACGATCTGTGCCCCAAAGGACCTGGCCAGCTCCTTCTCTGGCTTTGCTGTCTACAGCAAATGCAGCTTTGCCACAGAAGTCCAGTCTGGCTGCATATTGCAAGTGGTGGTCATCCCACAGTCTGGCATCTCTACTATATATCCTGTGGTCTTCACTGCAGCTGAGGCTACTCCTTCACCAATGGCCTCTCTTGGCCTCACGGGGTGTCAAGCCTCAGATTATCTTCATAACCCCTTCTCTTCATGTCTTCAAATCACTACCCATGTAGCAGACAATTTCACATTACCAAGTCTTGCTTCGAGCTCCAGATGGAGTCTTGAGCCCTGTTCTGCTTTGTTTCTCCACTGCTGTGACAAAACACTCTGACCAATACCATCTTGGGGAGGAGAGGGCTTGTTTGGCTTACATCTCATGGGTCAGAGTTCATCAGTGAGTCCAAGGTAAGAACTCAGGGCAGGAACATGGAGGCAGGAGCTGGAGCACAGGCCATGGAGGAACGCTGCTTACTGGCTTGCTCCTCTGGCCCTCACTCAGCCTGCTTTCTTATCTAACACAGGCCCACCTACCCATGAGTGACACCACCCACAGTAAGCCGGGCTCTCCCATATCACTCAGTCAAGAAGATGCCCCTCAAACATGGTCACAGGCCAGGCCAATGGAAGAAATTCCTCAACTGAGGCTCCCTCAACCCAGCTGGCTCAAGTTGACACTAAAGCTATCCAGCACTTGTCAACTTGACACACACACACACACATCACTATTAAACTATAACCTTTCCGTTTCCTGTCCCCAAGACATGATGTTAACATTAATATCACAACATAGGACTGTACAGCCTTAAAAACCCCACAGTCCGTGGGCAGCACCATTCATAGGCAGGTTGTTCTGGGCTGCACAAGAAAGCTAGATAGGCATAAGGCTGACAGAAAGCAGCATTCCTCCGCGGTTTCTCCTTTAAGTTCCTGCCGGGCTTCTTCAATGATGTATTATAACCTGTAAGCTGAAATAGTAACTTTTTCCCTGAACTTCTGGGCTCCAAAGAGTTCTGGTGCTCCACTTCTCTGACTCTGCCATCCACAGCACACACAGCTCGTCTCGCAGACCCAGGCCGGCTCCACTCCATACCGACCGCTGTCCTTGGTGGTCATTCCATCGTCCTGGCATCTCCAGAAAGCTGGGGCCTCCACTGAAACTGAGGCCACACCTCACTAACGACTAGTTCTGGCCTCTCAATGCCTCAGATTCTCTCCATGACCCCTTCACTCCTGGGGTCTTCACTGCAACTAAGGCTAGACTTTCACCTATAGTTTTTCCTGGCCCCTCAGAGTGCCAAGCCTCAGTTCCTTTCTGTGACCCCTTCACAGTTTCAACACCAGAACCATGCAGGAGACTCTTAAATGTTACCAAACCCTGCTTCCAGCTTGAGATGGAGGCTCAGGCCCCCTCTCAATCACAGCTTCTGTGTGCAGACCCTGAGGAAATATTTCCCAGAAGATTTCTCCACAGTGATGCCAGACTCTTCTTACTTACAGCTGATTTTTTGGCCCCAGCTAATCAGCATCAATTGTCCCAGCAAAGCAAAGGTTTTACTTCAGGTTCTGGCCTCTTCTTAATCACATCTGATTCTTCAGGCCCAGCTGACCAGAACCCACAGATTCTCAGTTCAAAACATCACACAAACAGCCCTGATAGTCTCTGCTTCCCTTTGAAGTTTCACAAGCCAGGCCTCCACTGTCCACAACTCTTTCAACATAACTGTTCCAAGCTCCACAGCAACAAACTCTAAGCACTCAATGGCTTTTCCAGCCCAAAGTTCCAAACTCTTCCACAATCCTCCTAAAAACACCAAGGTCAGGTCCATCACAGCAATGCCCCACTCTCTGGTGCCAATTTCTTTCCTAGTTTATTTCTCCATTGCTGTGACAAAATACTGTGACCAATTCCAACTTGGGGAGGAAAGCGTTTATTTCATCTTACATCTCCTGGGTCACAGTTCATCAGGGAGCCCAAGATAGAAACTCAGGGCAGGAACCTGGAGGCAGGAGCTGGAGCACAGGCCATGGAGGAACGCTGCTTACTGGCTTGCTCCCCTGGCCCCTGCTCAGCTTGTTCTCTTATCTGACATAGGCCCACCTGCCCAGGGGTGGCACCACCCACAGTGGGCTGGGCCTTCCCACGTCACTCAACAATCAAGAAGATGCCCTTCAGACATGGCCACAGACCAGTCCAATGGAGGCAATTCACCAATTGAGGCTCCCTCTACCCAGGTGTGTCAAGTTGACACTAAAGCTATCCAGCACAAGCCCCCTCTGGATCACAGCTTCTGTTGTTGACTGTAAGGAAATACTTCTCAGAAGCTTCTGCTGGTCTCATCTAAAGCACAGCTGATTTTTTTCAGCCCCAGCTGAGAAGCATCAAATAACCCAGTAAAGCAAGGATTTCACTACACTTAGTGGTTCTGGTCTCTAATTAATTATAGATGATTCTTAAGCCCCAGATAACCAGAAACAACAGATTCTTTATTCAAAATGTCTCACAAATGGCCCTGTTAGTGTCCTTGATGAACTTTCAACCTTCCATCTGAAGCAAGCCAGGCCTCCATCATCTTCAGCTCTCTTAATAATCTTATCTGACAAGCTACCACAGGACAGTCCATTGAGCTCTAAGCACTCAATGGCTTTCCCAGACCAAAGTTTCAAACATTTCAACACTCGTCCC
The DNA here is from genome assembly GCF_000622305.1 of Nannospalax galili. Classification (NCBI taxonomy): domain Eukaryota; kingdom Metazoa; phylum Chordata; class Mammalia; order Rodentia; family Spalacidae; genus Nannospalax; species Nannospalax galili. The sequence goes on from NW_008329168.1 coordinate 150,252, forward strand.
CAAAACATTACCGTCAGGCCCGTCACAGCAATGCCCCACTTGTGCTGCCAATTTCTGTTGTAGATTTCTTTCTATTGCTGTGATGAAACATTAAGCAAAACCAGCTTGAGGAGGAAATGTTTTTGTTTGTCTGTTTTATCTTTATGTCTCCATCACAGTTCATCAGAGAGTCCAAGGAAGGCTCTCAGGGCAGGAACCTGGAGGCAAGAGCTGAAGCACAGACCATGGAAGAGCACTGCTTACTGGTTTGCTCCCCTGACCTATGCTCAACCTGCTTTCTTATACAATACTGGACAACCTGCCCAGGAGTGGTTATCACCCAACGGGCCTGGGCCCTCCCACATCACTCAATAATCAAGAAATCACTCAGTCATACCCACAAGCCAGTCCAATTGAAGAAATTCCCCAAATGAGGTTCCCGTTCTCAGGTTGACACCTGGACACTATTTAAGACAGACATTATCCTGGGCCAACATAATTTTGTCCTTGGGGCAGACTTGTGCCCGGAACTGGATAACGGATTCCCAAGTCTTTAACACCTAGAAATCACAACCTAACAAAGGTGCTTGGAAATAAAGTCAGATGGAAAGTTCATTAAAATAAAAAAGAGTAACGAGTACTTAATCTATTAATGCAATTGCATCAGCTTGTTCCTTTATAGAAATAGAAATAAAGACATTCAAGACAATCTCAGGCCAGAATCCTACATTTTTACCAAGAGTTTTTCCAGTACTGAGCCTTGACCCCAGCGTCTTGACCATGCTGAAGAAGTCCTGTCTCACTGAACCACAGCCCAGTTCTAAATAGTTATGTGGCCCACATATAATTTAACACAAATATTTAGTCTAATTTTCCTTTCCCTCCAAAACCGAAACTAGATTATCCTGAATATAGAATCTTTTTGTTTGTACGCAAATGAAATTTGGTTACATAACAGCTAATTAAATCCCATGATTGTGACAGCAAGCACTACAGACATGTTTAGGAGAAAAATAATAGGTTTATGGTAGACAAATTATTCTCCTGGTAGAGATAAGAGGTGCTTAAGGACCCTAAAGTTTAGTGTGCTTATATGAAGAGCTCAGTATATTTCAGAATTAAACAAAAATGAGATACAAGGAGAGCACCTTACGAAATGGGATTGTATGTTATTTTATTTTTTATTATTTTTATTTTATGTGTATGGGGTATTGCCTGCATGTAGGTAAGTGCACCCGAGTCATGCAATGCCCATGGAGAACAGAAGAGACTGTCGGATCCCCTGGAACTGGAGTTAAGTACGGACAGTTGTTAGGTGCCGTGTGGGTGCTGGGATTCAAACCCGGGTCTTCTGCAGGAACAGTGTTCTTAACCACTGAGCCATCTCTCCAGACCCTGTTATTCTTTTTTATATTTTATTTTTATTTTATGTGTATGACCGTATTGCTTGCCTGAACGTGAGTGCACCCATGTCATGCAACGCCCACAGAGATCAGAAGCAGCCATTGGATCCCCTGAAGCTGGAGCTACAAATGGATTTTAGCTACAATATGGGTCGTAGGAACTGATCCCGGGTCCTCTGCAATAGCAGCCAGTACTCTCAACTGCTCAGCTATCTCTCCAGCCCCATGTTGTTGCTGTTTTGAAACACAGTCTTACGTAGCCCAGGCTGGCCTGGAACATGCTATGTAGTCAAAGATGGTGTTGACATTCTGATTTTCATGCTTCCACACCCCGCCCAAGTGTTGGGATTATAGGCATGTGCCACCATGCCAAGTATTATTTGGTGATGTGGATGCAATGTAAGACTCGGTGCATACTAGGCAAGCATTCTGTCACATGAAGGACATCCCCAGCCTACAGCCAATCATTTTTACTTGAACATTTGTATCCTCACTATACTTTTCCTGAATAAGAAATCCTCCTGTCCTCCTGGCGTTCAAGGAATAAGACATCTTTATGTATTAATAACATTCCTGTGCTGCCACACTGCGAACTTATTATTTAACTCATAATAAGTGTTTCATAAGCCTGAATTGAAAATTATTGTTACTCAATTTTGTTGTTATTCTGTATCTGATTTTCCTCAAAAATGTGCAATAAAGCTCCTTAGGCAGAAAGTTTCACAAACGTTGAACAAACACAGCTTGGCATTATAGGGAAAAAGACATGATTCTATCCAGCTGTTCAGAGAAATAAAAGAGAGGGAATATCACTTTCAAGAGAGTATTCGGTGAAGTGTTCCAAATTCATCTTCTGGCAAAAGTGACCTGAGTTCGTAAGTTGTACATTTTGTGAGACCTCCTATGAATCTCTGCCTTTAAAAAATTATTTTAAGATTTAATTAGCACATATTCATGGCACAACACTGTGAATTTCACTATGCAATTTTCACACATGAGTCCTTTAATAATCTTTGGTGATAGTTGCACCTTTTCCATCTTGTGTTTCCCCTTCTCTACACAACGGTCTGTTTCGTTCCCCACCAAAAGTGTCCCTTTCCTGTCATGTCATAAGCACAGCACGTATCCACCTATATATCTATATGTATCATGTGCACGAGGCAAAATAGGTGATATTTGCCTTTTGGGTCTTGAGTTTTATCCCAACCTCACCCTGAGGGCTGAGATTATAGTTGGAAACCACCGTATTCAGCTACAATAGGTTCATTGTGGTTGTACAAAATTCCATTGTCTATCTATATCATGTTTCTTTTAGTCATTCACCTGTTAGTGGGCATCTAGGCCTTTGGAAATTTTGGGTATTGTGAGTAGTGCAGTCATAAACATGGATGTGGAGCTAGCTTTGTGATCTGTTGACATAGATGCCCTTCAGGTATCACCCAGGAGCGAGATAGACTTAAACTCAGGAATAGTTCTTATGAGAGAGGAGAATGGTCTCTCTCATGTTGTGCTCCTTGGATGGTCACTTGGGCTAGATGGGATATAAATCATGTGATCTAGGGGCTGGAAAGATGGCTCAGTTGTCAGGAGCCCTGGGTGCTCTCGCAGAGGACTCAGGTTCAATTCCCAGTACCCACACGGAGGCTACCAATGATCCATAACTTCAGTTCCGGGGATCTGATGCCCTCTTCTGACCTCCGCAGGCATTGCATGACATGGGTTCACTTACACACATGCAGGCAATGCACTCAATACATATAAAAATAACAAATAAAATATTTATAAATAAATAAATAAACCACATGATCTAGATTCAAACTCCGTATGGGGAAAACAGAAGGCTGTGTCGGAAGATGGGCTGAGCTCCACCTTCGTCAACAGCTTCCTGAAGAACACGAGTGCTCAGATGCAGATAAATGTAAAGACTAGTGAAGGTTTTTGTTTCTCCTTACTTAGTAAGGGATGTTAGATCCCTTCTGATTGCAGATGATTTAGGGTTCTGGTCTTTTCTGCATTATCAGCCCAGGATTGTGTTCCTTATCTACAAAATCCCTCTTCAAATGTTCCCTCCTTCACAAAGCATTTGACCCAAATACTGCCTGTTTCTTACAAGTTGCTCTTTTGCACTATGATGTCATCTGTTGCAACAAATTCGCCATCATACTACCTCACTGATGGGTAACTACTGTACACAGAGCAGGAATTCACGTACAACTCAGGATGACCATGATTAGCCAACATTAACCACGGCACAGCTTGAGCTAATGAACGCACAACTTTATTACAACTGATGACAATTTTCACTTCGGGAAGTGTCCTACTTTGCTCCCTGTTCCTGTGATAAACGTTCTGATGAAAACTATCTTGGGAGGGAAAGGGTTTCATGTGCCTGTCACAGCCCATCACTAAGAAAATTCAGGGCCAGAACTTAAGGCAGGAACCTGGAGGCGGCAACCAAACCACAGACCATGGAGGAATGCCGCTTACAGTTTTGTCCCCCCAGGCCTGCGCTCAGTGACTTTCCTTCTTTAAAAAATATTTATTTTTATGTGTATGAGTGTATTGCCTTCATGTATGTAAGTGCACCTGTGTCCCTCAATGCCTACGGAGGTCAGAAGAGGGCATCAGATCCTCTGCAACTGGAGTTTCAGAAGGTTGTTAGCTGCCATGTGGATACTAGTAATAGAACCTAGGTCCTTGGCAAGAGCAGCCTGTGCTGTCCACACTGAGCTATCTCTCGAGCCCCACAGCCTGCTTTCCACAGGTCAGTCTGATACAGGAGATTCCTCAGTTGAGACTTCCCCTTCCCAGGTATGTTGGGTTTACAACTGAAGCCAACAATGGCAAGTAGTCTACCTCTTACCCATTATTATTTTTTGTGGGTATGTTATGTGTAGGTGAGTCTGTGCATGGTGTTGCATGCAGGGTCATGATATATCTAGATAGATAGATAGATAGATAGATAGATAGATAGATAGATAGATAGACAGACAGATAGATAGGGATTTGAATATATACATATATATGTTTATATGGTAGTGTGCATCTATATATATAATATGTGTGTTTGTATGGTTGTGTGCACATGTGTGTATATGTGTGTGTGCATGTACATATGTGAAGTTGACCTTAGGTATTTTCCACCATAACTTTCCACCACCATATCTTTTGAGACAGGGTCTTTCACAGAACCTGGGGCTCACTGCTGGGGCTAAGCAGGTGATCTCCAGGGAGCCTCCTGTCTCTGCCTGTCCAGTTCTAGCATTACACGGATGCACTGCTGTGTCTAGCCTTTTTTTTTTTTTTCAAACATGGATTCTGAGGACTCAAGCTTAGGTCGTCATGCTTGTAGAGTAGGGCACTTTACTGACTGTGCTGTCTCTACAGCTCCTCTTCATTTTAATCAACACTTTAACATTTCATTGCACTTGAGTTTATTTAATTATCCTTATTGATGAATATTTAGAGTGTTTCTAAACTTTTGGTATTCTGAACGTATTACTTGATTTTTGTGTCTGATTATTTTGCTAGGATAAATTTCTGAGAGAAAAAGGACAAGCAAAATTAAGAGTTTTAAATCTGTATTTCCAATCCTTCTTTTACACATTTGTTGATGTCACACATAGCGAACCATGTAACCAAGTGGATCCTTTCTGATAGATTTGTCGATAGATGATTTTGTTATGTGAACATCTTAGAATTCTCTTACACAAACAAACACAGTTATGACCTTGCTAGGTGATATAATCTTAGGGGACCGTCACGGTGGATGTGTTCATTTCTTGACCAACGTGATGTCATTACACTGTACACCTCTCTGTTGAGATACTAGGCATCACTACATTTTAATATTGGTCATATAAACCTATCAAAACAGGCTTTCTTTGATCCAAATGTAAGAGAAACCCTTCCAATTGGACTCTTTATTATTTAAATAAAACCTGTTACATTTTCTTCCTAGAGAGATTTTTCTCTCCTTACGGTTCTAATGTTTCCTGTTTGGTCTTGGAGTCCAAGTTTGATTCTCCCCAGGCTAGAAGATCTACTTAAACCTCATCTGTGTGGGAATATTGCCACGGTGGTTTCCATAGAACAGGCTTGCTGAAGGAAATAAGGAAGACCTAAATGCTGGGCAGGCATCTCCTGTTTGCACAACTCCTAATACCAGAGACATTGCAATGAAAATGACTGAAAAATCCACGTCTTCAGGGTGCATGATCGACTGTCATTCATGGCTGGGGAGAAGGCTTAGTGAGTAAGGATAGACTTGCTAGGGTGAACCATTGGGGCCATTGAATTGTCTCAAAGAAATGCCTGCTGAACTCCCATCATTGGTTAAGAAGAAATACTGAACCACCACACTGGTAGCCATGTCTTAAAAGACAACAGTGAAAATTATTAGCATGTATGCTGTATGTTAATTAACAACAGCTCCTAGCTGTTGAAGACCCGCACAGGATTGTGCCTGTCAAATTTCATCATAGTGAGGATTGGCTCAAAGACTCCTTTTCTCCCTCAGGACTCCTAGGCAGTTAACGTTGCTAGTAGGAAGGGTTCACAAAGTTCTCCCCCCCCCCTTGAGGTTCTCAGTTATGGTTGCCACAAGGGACTCCTGAGGCCCCACGCCCCCCTTATTGATAGTCTGTCATGTTGATAGAAGGACAGACTCGTGGTCCCATGCCTCCCTGAGAACCTAGGGGTAGTTAATCTTATTAGGAAAGGGAGAGTCATTTTGTTTCCTTCAGAAACATTTCTTGATTACATTAATCATTACCGTGTGTGTGTGTGTGTGTGTGTGTGTGTGTGTGTGTGTGTGTGCAAGTGTCACGGCTGGTGGGCAGAGGTCAGCAGACAACTTGCAAGAGTTGGTTTTTTCTCTCCACTGTGTAGGTCTGGGGGATTGAACTCGTCATGCTCAGGCTTGGCTGCAAGTGCCTTTACTTGCTGAGCCATATTTCTGGCCTGGACCTCGGGGAGAACTTTTCTACAGTAGTGTAGCCACTGGTAAGTTTCCCAAGCTCCTGTGAACAACCCCTCATTCATGTTCCTAAAGCAACCCTAATCACACTGATGGTTCATAATAAAACACAAAGATAATGACATGAAACTAGGAGGCATGCTAATTAGGAATGGGAACAAGATCACGGGATTGGGAGAGGGACAGAACTGATAACGGGAGGTAGATAACATCAAAATATGTTACACATGTGTATGAAAATTTCATAATGAAATCCATTAATACACAGTTAGTATGTGTTCATAATAGAGTTTTAAAAATTAATGGCAAAATGTTAAAGAAAAAACAAAGAAGACCAGACTTTCTCAATTCAGAAAAAGCTGCCGACATTTTGTAATGATTTTGAAGTGCTCACAAAAATATTCTGCTATGCTAGGTGTCAAGGTGCACCCTTTTAATCCTAGCACTTGGGCGGCAGAGGTACATGGATACCTGTGGGTTCAAGGTTACCCTGGTCTACATAGCAAGTTCCAGGTTCGTCATGGCTGGAAGTGAGACCCTTTCTTAAAAACAGCTGTTGAGAACTAGAGACATGGCTCAGGTGTTAATAGCACCTTCCAGAGGATGTGGATTTGGTTCCCAGCACCCACATCACGTGTTCCACAACCACCTCCAACTGCAGCTTCAGGGGATCTAACTCCCTCTTCTGGACTCTGTGGACATACACACAGAGGTGCACATACACATAGCAGGCATACACACACACACACATACATTTTTAAGAATTGATATAATCTAGTGCCATTGCTCTGATTTGAATACTTATGTTTCTCTAGATCATGCACCAGCATCAAAGCGTCCAGGGAGTATACTAAATTATTGGCATATCTTTTTTTTAATTTTTACAAAAACTTTGTTGAGAATTTCATACATGCATATAAGGTGTTTTGATCAAATCCATGCCCACTCCCTCACCTCAAACATTCCCCCCTCTGAAGAGATTACATACAAGCTCCCAAATACTTTCAACATTTTTGGCCTTTGGAACAGAGTGTGTTGCTAAAGGCCCAAGGACATTTTGACTTTTAGCAGGAAACTGGTGACTTTTCTTTGGGATCTTTTTATCCTGACTAGCCAATTCCTACCTCCTATTCTTATCACACCATCCTCTGAAGGGTTTACCCAAGTTGCCAATAGGGAATAGGGACACAGACCGCTCTGGCTTCTTCCATGCTGAACAGGGACTCAGGGTGAGGCAATTGGAGTACCCCTTCACAGGGTCTATCTAAAAGACTCCCAAATTGCATAACTCTCATCTCTAAGGGGAGAAGAAAGTCTTTGACTCATGAATGGGAGATGTGAAGGAGACGTAAAGGCAAGAGTAATTAGCATTACGAGTTCTAGACAGGGAACTAGACAAAAGTCAGAACAAATTGGTTCTGACATCATAACTTAAGTGAACTAACTCCAAGAACCCTGTACTCAAAAATGCCATTGAAAGTGATTAGTGGTTTTGTTGCTGAAGAAAGAAGTCTATTTTCATCAAAAGTGCTTTTGTTTTAAAATAATAGAAATCTAAGGGAAGCTTAGCAAAGTAAACAGAATTTATTACAAGAATACCAGGATGTCTTTCAGGAGAGGGGCTGTGACTAGGTGTCTTGAGTATTGGAGTATTATTAGAAAATGGTCTTTAGACCAGGCCCGATGGTGCACGTCTATAGTTCCGTCACTATGGAGGTAGAGTCAGGGGACCAGTATTTTAAGGTCAGCCTTGGTGACACGGTGAGTTTGATGCTTGCTGTTAGCCTAGTGTGCATGAGTCCCTGTCTTAAAGTGACACACGATGGGGGAGGGGGGGTGAGAACTGGAGAAGAGAAAAGGAAAATAAAATAGAAAATAAAATGGGTTTTTGGCGTTATGGCTCTAGAGAGAAGAATAAAATAACTATCATTCGACAGAAAATGGCAGGCTGGGTCCTCCCTCCTTCCAAGGCATTGGATGGTAGCATCATTCATGGTCTTCGAGCACTTTCAGGTAGGCCATACGTACTCAGCTGATCTTAGGAAAAATAGCCAACAGCTTCATCCGTGTTTGCAGTTCAATTCCTGCTCTTCCTGTGAATTCTGCCACTTCCCCCTTTGAACCATCTGTAGTATCTGTATGCTTGCTGCATTGATTAACCAGAAGAGAAAACTCTCAATGTGTTCATTTTCCTATCTGTGCAAAAATCAGGCTTTTAGTGTTCATGTTTTTCCTCTCTCCTGTCTTACTGTTATAAATTCAGGATTAATAGTGGAACTGGATGATATAATCCCTTTTTTAATCTGTATGACACGACGACCGACATCTATCAAATCCCAATTCCGTTTCCTGAGAGAGACAAACACATCTGGGTGTGTCCGGCTCGTACTATTCCATGCTGGCTACAATAAGGTATGTCCACACAGTGATGTTTATAATATGTCTGCTGCATGGAACACGAAAAACACACGTACACTCAAATGCTCTTGCAATCTTTCCACCCCATCTTGCTTGGACAGCCAGGGGTTGGGGAGGACCGGAGGGAAATGTTGTCTTCTGGCCACGACAGGACCCCTGGCCTCGTGAACACACAGCGCCTGTGGTTTCCTGAACAATCCCTGCACAAGATCAAGCCTGTCAACATTTCAGGGTAGAAGGAATCCTAGTTAATCTTTATTGTTGTGATAAAACATTCTGACCCCAACCATCTCGGGGAGGAAATGCTTTATTTCTGCTTACAGTACTATCCTTTATCAAGGAAATCCAGGGCAGGAATTGAGGCATAGACTGTGAAGGAACAGGACTTACTGTGCTCTGTTTGATTCTTTACAAATCCTAGGAACACCTGCGTAAGGGTGGAACCTTGTACTTTGGTCTGGGCCATCCCACATCACTCAAGAATCGAGAAAATGAGTCAGAGATGTGCCCACAGGCCAATCTGAGAGGGGAACTTGCCCAATTGAAGTTCCTTCTTCCCTAGTGTGTTAAGAAGATTCCCAGCACACAGGGATAAGGGGTTCACCAAGCTCAACTCCTAATGGAAGCGTTATTGACAGTTAATGGTTTCTGGGGGGAAGGAGAGTCAATTTTCTTTAAGGGTATGGCTTCTGGTAGGTTGACTATGCTCCAGTGGATTGCACCACACCCAGGACTATATAGGCAGCACCGATTGGACTCAGTAGATTTTTTTTAAACATAAAGTTAGGTGGTAAGGATTGGGGCAGGGGGATCCGGTGACAGTTGGGAGAGAAGTGATAGGTGAACATGATCAAAATGATCATATGACACTGTAAATGTATTAATAAAAATATTTTTGAAATGAAATTCCTTGTGTCGTACCATGCCCATGTTCAAATGTTAAGGACAAACTTTTCAGGAGTATATAAAGATGTGTTCATGTATGTACTAACTCTTAGTAATTTGGGAGTATTCTCGAGCAGGGCAGATAGTCAAACTGATGTTGACTTCTTCAGCTAATAAGCTATGAAAAACTAAGCTGTCCTAGTGAGATCTTTACGGGACAAAAGAGGATTTCAGAAAGGAGTAGATGATCTAGATTCATTTGTCTCACAAAATTATATTTTATCGTACCTATTACATAAACATATTAGTAATGTGTCTAACACATGTCAGATGGGGTGCAGAAAATATTTTAATTCAAATTAAGGAGTAAGAAATGCCAGAAAAATTGCAGATCAATATCCATTGGAATACAGAGAAGATGAAGATAGCTTCTTTGGCAAGGCAACTATTTTATAAATATCGTGGAGAGGGATCCCTCAGAAGAGCCAGATTGGAATACGTTGGGCTGTGGTAGATAGATATTCCAGATGGCAGGAAAACAGAAGTCAGTGTTGCAAGTGAGGAATTTGGGGGTGAATGTGGGAGTGTTTTGGTGGTTTCTTTATTGCCAATATTGATGAAGTAATACTCAAGGATCTTTATTTAGAGATGAGGACTGTTTAACGGACTCTAAGCAAAGCCTGAGTCTTCTGAAGTCTCACAGCCCGGCTTTATAAATGGAGTTTTGGAGACACTTTCATCAAAGATGCAAATATGAAAACTCAACCTAGCATGAGCAAAAGATATAATCGTCATGCTTCTGAAAGGTCCATGGCGTTTTGGAGTCATAAAGGCAGAACTTTTAAAAGACAAGTACGAGGAGAAGGGGTATGAGCAGGGATCCATGCAGGTTTGAAAGCAGCTTCCTAGTGTTTATGTCATTAACCGGTTGAGATACTATACTTTGGTAAATGTCTCTGCAATTTCTCCAGCATGCCAGATTGGACGGAGTCCTTGGTCTCTGAGGTGTATACGGTGTCTGATTTAAATTTTAACATAACTAACTAATAGGTAAACTGCCTACTCCCAGCAGGAGAAAAAGGTTGCCGCAATTTTTAATTTAATGGCATTTCGATGGGCACGTCATTGACAATTCCTTCTGACAGATTAAAATATCTGCCTGTTTTATTCATTATTCAAGTGCTTGTTAGTCAAATTAGTTACTAGTATTTAGCAAACCATACATGCATTTGGCCTGAGTAGGCAAACGATTAGTTGATCATTTTCTGAAATTTTCTTTTTAATGAGTTCATTCTTTTTGTCCAATCGGCACTCAGGTTTATGTCTTCTATATCAAAACATCATTTCTCATTTAGAAGGAAATGGGTCTTTTACACTCAAACTCCTGTCCCAGAAAGAGAAAGACTGTTGAACTTCTGTTGACGACAGGTCTTGTCTCATCATTGTGTAGGGAAGGACGGTACCTCTCTCTTAGAGCTAAAATGATAGACCTACAATAAACAGTGTGTTGTGTAGTCATTTCCTCCTTATTGAAACTCTTTCCAGGAAGGAGGCTTTTGAGACTCAGGAAGTAAACAACTTGCAAGCTTCAGCATGTTCCTAAAACAAACAAGATTGAGAAAGTTCCTCTGCAAGTTCTGGAAGCCGTGAATAGCTACTAGGGGAGGAGTTTCTATGACCAGCTGAGCTAGAGAGAGGAGACTCTGATGTTTTGGGGTGCCTGCAAGTCATTCAGAAACCTTCTGGGATGTAACTTTCTGGAGCCTTGACCCAGACTAGGGTGAGCTTATCTGTTGATGCAGCTGCCTCCTCTAAGTAACTGCAATAAACTTACTGGTTCCTAAGCTAGACTTGGGCAGAATTTTTCTCTTTGGTCCATCATAGATGCCCGGTCTGGGAGGAGCAGACATTTGCTCATACATTCCTAGGAAAAAATTCTCACACAATGTAGTGTTACTTCAACTTTGCTAGCTTTGGGCTGACCATAAGGTATGTGTAAAATCTCATTTATTTTGTTAGGATAAGAGGGACGCTATAAAAATACCAAGAGAGTTATGATAAGATACAATTTATAACTAAGAAACTTACATATATAGCATAGTGCTTTCCCCAAGGAAGGTTAAAACTCTCCATGCCCAAGATATCAGAAAAAAAGATTAAAGTAAAATCTGGAAGAAACATATTTGAAACATTTTATATTTCTAGAGCCATGGTTTTAAACTGTATATCAATTATTATTTTTTGCTGAGAATGATAAAAATAACTCCTCATTTGCACTGACTGGCTTTCCACTTGGCCCCACAAAGCAATTTATTGTTTATTTATTGTTCTGATATTCTTATACTGAAACGAAGTCAAAGAGCAAACGTAATTCACAGGTAGATGTAGTCCCACCCATGAGCATTCAAAAGATAAGCCAGCCAGAGCAAAGAGTTGAATTTAAATTAACTTTTCTAGTCCACGGCCACGTGGAGTGGGGGATAGATAGGTGATGAATAAAATGGGTGAGAGGGACAGATAAGAATAGATGAGACTCAAAGATAATTCAGAAAATTCCATTCATGACTAGACACTCGACGGGGGAGAATTTCAGGGAAAACTTTGACAAACTCACTTGCTAACTTTACAATGCTTTGATTTTATTTCAAGAAGATATCTGTAACTGTAAAATCTACATGATACTAAAATACCAATAAGTTGCTTCGAAGATAACAGAACAGAAAATTCAAAGAGTTTATGAACAATTTTAAAGCTCCCAATTCTAACATTTTGGTTTCATACCTTCAGTTCTGTGTTCCCTTCTTCCCTTTTGTTCTGGTATATGTCTTCATCAAAAATTCCTTTTTAAATGTTTTACTTTTAATTATATGTATGTGTGTATATGCATGTATGTGCAGTACCCACGGAGGCCAGAAGAGGACAATGGGTCCCCTGGATCTGGCATTACAGGCAGTTGTGAACTGCCCGGTATGGGTGCTGGGGAGCTGACTAGGATCGTCCGCAAGAGCAGTGTGTGATCTTAACCTGACTCCCAGAGGCCCAAAGATTTGAACACTTGGTCATTTGGTGGCACTGGTGAGGGAGAGTCATGAAATCCCTAAGACATCCAGCCTTGCTAGAGGAAGCGTGTCAGTGGGGGCCGGCTTTGGGAGCTCAAAGCTTTACCCCCTTTCTACTTACCCTCTCTGCTTCCTGTGCCTGCTTGAAGACGTGAGCTTGGAACTTTCTGCAGCTGCCTCGTGCTGTGCCTCCCCACCATGATGGACTCTTATTCCTTAGGAACAGTAAGCCCAATAAGCTCTTCCTTTTATGATTTCCCTTGTTCATGGTGTTCTATCATAGCAACAGAAAGGGAACTGATACTAACTTGCAATGCTGTTTGGTGACCAATATTTAATTTAGTCATTTACACCATTCTGTACTATTAGTGGCAAATATTAGAATCTGCAAGTATAGGCCCAATCTGCAGATGGGCAATAGAAATTCATTCTTGTGAATGCTCAGAGGAGGTCTGGAGATGGGTGAGGTGTTGGTCAGATGGATTTTTCAAGAGTGTCTTCAGGCACTCTGATTCAGGTCACTTTTAAGATTAGTTTGTGTTTTGGTGCATATGTGAGTTGTGGGAGAACGTGTGGTATGTGGTGTGTGTGTGTGGTGTCTGTACACCTATATATGTGTACTATACAGAGGCGAGGCTAGAAGACATTGGATGTCATGGTCTGTCATTCTCTTCTTTAATCCCTTGCAAAAGAGTTTCTCACTCAACCTAGAGCTATGCTTGTAGCCCACAAACATGAGCAACCCTCCTATCTGTGATCCTAGAGTGCTGGGTTTACAGGTATGCTCATCACACCTGACTTTGTACATGGGTGCTATAGATTTGAACTCAGGTCATCTTAATTATGCCTGAACATTCTTACTCAGTGAACCATCCCTGCGGCTCAGCTCTAATTTTCTGAAACTTTCTAATATTATAATCTAAACATTATACATTATACAATTGAATAAAGGTACATATATCTGGGATAGAGATCAATACTATTTAGGCCTCAGCAAATATGAAGTTGTGGAATGCAGTGGTCACACTGATTAAAAAAAAATTACATCATCACCAGGCACCATCACGAGGCAGGAAACTGAGAGCCGTGTAATACCTATCCAAAGTGTATACCAGACACTTCACCTACACGAATTGTCTGAAGACCAAGCCCTAATTGGGAGGAACTGACCGTTTCTTTGACTTATATTTACCATATTTCATAATAAACCTCCACCATTTAAATTTGTGCACACAGTTTATTTCTTGGGTCCAATTATCCATCTGGTATGATTCTTTTCCAAAATCCCCAGTGGTAGTGTCTGGAGGGATGGTTCAGTGGTTAAGGGCACTTGCTGCTCTATCACGAAGGCTGGAGTTGGGATCCCAGCACCCATGCAAACACCTGTAACTAGTTCTAATGCATTTCATGTGTCTTATGTCCTCTCTCTCTCTCTCTCTCTCTCTCTCTCTCTCTCTCTCAGACACAATCTTTTTAAAAAATCTGACACACTATAGGATCAGTGTTAACACTGTATTAGTATACATATATGACCATTGCTTGTTGGATTGAGTTATAGGAATAAAAGGAGCCCTTAATTTAATAGCGTCTCTGAGAGACACGAGGAATTGCCAGCAGAGTCACATCTTGATAAGAAAACCAATTCAACAAACAGTTGCTGGGTGCCACTGTATCTTTTGAATAAGAAGCCGGTCCTGTCTGGAGCACGGTAGAAATAAAGAGGTGGAGGATATTACCAGAGATTGACAGCCCACTTCCATCTTCAAAGCGTATGATCAGAGACTGATAATTTCCGGAGGAAGCAGAGAAATGCATTGGATCTTGCATGAGTTGAATGAGAACATGGTATGTAAAGAACACACACCACACACACACACACACACACACACACACACACACACACAATTGTTTTCGAATATTTCTATTTCACTCACAAAACTAGTGCAGGAGAATTAAAGAACTAAATGAAGGGACAGATGACCAGTCCAGGAAACGGCCACATGAGGATTCCACTGGAATTCATAGTGAAATTTGTCATTCTTTCTGGTATGGAGGACAAGTTATCTGCACATACAAGATGATGGGGTGTTAGCTTTCAACCTTAACTTTGATGAAGGAAATCAAAATAGCAACTGAACTTCAAAATAGCCACCTTCCTTCTCTTGTTCTGCAAATATTTCACAAGAGGCCTGGCCTTCTGCAAGTGTGGATGTATGATAAGGGGTACAATAACCATCCTGGTAGGTTGGAAGTGCATCTCAACATTCAGAGCTGCCTGTGTCAACAACAGTCATTCTCTAATCAGCTTTCTCAGATTCCGTCATAGTTTTGTATGGCTCCTGTTACATCACTAATACCACCAAAATAATCATCAATTTATCATCTTACAATTACATAACCGAAACTCCAGAGGAATTGGTTGGATTCTTATAGATCTGACCTCAAGGAATGGAATGGGCCATGGTCGGAAAGAGGCCATGGTTATATCTGAATCCAGTCTAAAACTTACATTCCCTTAATTGCCTTTGGTCTGAGTTCATCTTTAACATCTTTTGAAGTCTCTCACGTCCTCTTCCATCTTCAAAGCCTATCAGTGCTTTGATGGTTGATAATGACTGCCCGGCAGGATCTAGAATCACCTAGAAATAAGCTTCTGAACTTCTCTGTGAGGGAGTCTCTAAATTAGGTTAACTGAGTTGGAAAGACCTATCCTCGACATAGGGAGCATCATCCTACGAGCATGGGGGGATCCCATGAATGAAAAGAAGTAAGTTTCATCTCTGTCTACATCCCAAGTGTAGACACCACGTAACTTGGACAGAATGGAGCGTGAGAAAGTGTCACATGGTCTCTTTCGCAGGCCGCCTTTCAGTTGAAGCAGGATGTCAGAAAGACGTCCTTAAATCCCACTGACAATCACTTTCAGGATTTGCTACTGAGTGCTTAGAAATGTATTAGGGTGCGTTAACCCCAGCTCCTAATTCACCCCACATGCCTGTAATCTAAGAAGTACCTCAGTGGTTTTGGATCGAGTTCCTTTCTCCTCCTCTGTTCAGAATATCTGCTTGATTTCTTTTTTCCACAGGGAAGGTCTGCCTCAAGGATATATGAATTTTTAAAACTTGTCCAGGGATTCATTGAAAATCTTTGGAACAAATAGAGCGAACAAATTGCCTCTGTACCTCCTTCTTTGGTGCGGGGTATCAACTGTGGTTGTTCAGAGCCCAAGAGGAAGAAGCTGTCAGGAAATGAGGGCAGGAAAAGAGAAGCATCTTTTCAGCTCCGGGAAGGATTTAAAGTTTTCTATACCAGGGACCTACTAGAAGTAAAATAAGAGCAAAGACATTTTATTAGAACTTCTTCTCCTTGTGTCTGCGGTTCCCATTGGCTAAGGTGCTGCTGAAATAGCACACAGGTCCTGTGTCATGCCTAGAAGCATGTTCTTGATTGAGGTGAGTTCAAATCTTAGGCAAAGAACTTGAAGAACACATCTATAAGGACCGGGGAACTAGCTCAGTTCGTAGCTTAGCATGCCCAAGGACCCCAGCAGCACCACATTAACCAGTGTTCCTCTGAATGCTGATCATTGCAGCGCTGTGGACGTTCAGGCAAGACAATAAGAAGTTCAAGGTCCACTTCCACTTCAGAGCAAGTTTGAAATCAGCTTAGGCTAGAGACCCTGATTCAGCACTGCCCTCCCACTTCCCAAAACCCACAGAAGGTATTTGAGCCTCCAATCTGAAATGTTTGCATATTACATATTAGCCACTCTATAGTTTAGTCTGAACATCTGGGCATTCAACCAATATTAGTCGGCCATATGCAATTTTGCTTGTATTGAACATGTACAGTTATTTTTCTGACACTTTTCTTTTAAAACATAGTAAAACAACTATCTGCATACACTGACATTGTATTAGTATTTACGTCACCTAAAGGTAGGTTACCATACATACGGCATGATGGGTGTCCAGTATATGCAAATAATATACTATTTTATGTGAGGCTTAGATAGCCTCGGATTTTAGGATACTGAAGAACAGCAGCATATCAGTGCAGCACCTATGTCTCTCCATATCTATCATCCACCCATCTATCATCTATCATCTAATCTATCTCTCTATTATCTTTTTTTTTAGCTACCTATAACCTATTATCTATCATTATCTATCATCTGCCTACCTACCTACCTGTCTGTCTGTCTGTCTGTCATTAATATTATCTACTTATCTATCTGTCCATCTTCTTCTCATATATGGATCTTTCCATCATCTGTCCATCCATCCACCATCAATCGATGAAGAGGTTTCTACTATAAATTATTGTAATGACATGAAAGGTATATAAGTGATCAACTGAATTCGATTACTAATTCCTTTAAAGATATTCCTCATTAGGGACACCAATTGTGTCCCAAGTTACTCCTAAAAGAGCTTACGTTTAACCTTGCTTTGTAATACAGGCAAACATTGTTATTCATACCAAAGTGCACTTACCTGAAAGACTTCTATTCATCAAATTTAGGTTGAAATTCAATATGGAGTGATCTTACAGAAAAGAGCATATTTTAAATCCAAGTATAAACCTTTATACTTGTCCTTTGAATATTACATTCATTTTGTAATTCAAACTTGAGTGTGGGTTCACAAGGAGAGATCTGGACTGGAATGGAAAATGAGTATGTAGACCCTCTTTCATATAATTATTCTCCCCTTAAGCATTAATTTGATATTATGCATTGCTTTCTAATATTATGCAAAATTAGTTCCTTACGTGATCTTGAGCTGACAAGAAAACTATAATCTCTCATCTTTTCTGCGTCCTTTGTAGAGCTAGGGAAATAAAATGTTGCTAGTTGAGCTTGGGTTCTAGCTCGTTGCTAGAGTGCTTGCCTAACGTCATTGAAACCTTGAGTTCATTACCCAGCACTGTATTCCTGGGTGAATCTGATCATGCTTTCATTTTTTGTTTTATTAATTTACCTTTGTTGAAGCAGTCTGGCTAAGTGTCCTAGGCTGGCCTTGAGTTTAGAATCCTCCTCCCTCAGTTTCCCAACTGCTAGGATTTGAGGTGTGAAGTGTCACACTATGTACAAAATCTGACTTTTATACACAGTTCTTAATTGATATGCTGGTGATCAAATCAGGGACCTTCAGTGTATTAGGCAAATATTCTACCACTGAGCTCCCTCTACAATCTTGTTTAGCCACAAATTTCCACATCTGCTTAAGATTAAAAACCCTTCAACGCCGGGCATGGTGGCACACGCCTTTAATCCCAGCACTTGGGAGGCAGAGGCGGGCGGATCTGTGTGAGTTCGAGGCCAGCCTGGTCTACATAGTGAGTTCCAGGACAGCATGGGCTACAGGGAGACCCTGTCTCAAAAAGACCAAAACAAACAAAAAAAATTGGCAACAGTATAAGGTTTCAGAAAGCATGGCAACCAAGCATTAACTCAAAATCAAACATAGAATGCGCGAACTTGAGTTCATTTTTTGCATTATTTCTATTATGTGTATGAGTGTATCACCTACATGCATGTAAGTTCACCCATGTTGTGTAAAGCCTGAAAAGGCCAGAAAAGGCTTTTGGATCCTCTGGAACCAGAGTTATGGATGGTGTTAGCCACCATGTGGGTGCTGGGAACTGAACCTGGGTCCTCTGCAAGAGCAGTCAGTGTTTTTAACCACTGAGCCATCCCTCTGAGCCATCTCTACTTGAGCCATTGTCTCAAATGACAGTTTTAAAGTTAAACATTCCACCACAATGCAATGCAAAGATATGCCAATTTGGTGCTGAGGAATGGTGGTAAGAAAATATTAAAATCCTTATTTTCCATGATTAAGCCATTGTTTAATTATGCAGAAATCACTGTATATATGGTAAAAAATAAAACAGTGTGACTGGAAACCCCAGAAACCTTGAATATCATCAGAATTCTTTCCTGCACGGTTAGTTGGTGGTGTGTGCTGTGATGGCATGTGTCAAGCAAAGTCTCCATGTTGTGTGTTCAACATAGGTCGTGGTTTGATTTTGGATTAATATTAGGTTGCCATGCTATGAGAAACCTTACACTCTTGTTAATTTTTGTCTCACACAGATTCAGGTGCATGACCCCAGAGGGAGGTAAGACCCAGTATGAGAAGTCAGGACCCACATAGGTAGATGGACCGAGGCAGCAGGGCTTGTTCAGGAGAAGGGAAAAGAGGGCTGAGGGAGAGGACTGGGGAATGAAAAGATCTACAATTCGTGAAAGTATCAGACAATAAAAACTTTTTTTTACAAAGAAGAACTTTGATCTTGGAGGTAGTACCTATAAAATGACAAAGTCTGGGTCTGAAACAAAATGCTTGCCGAATGAATACTAATCAGTGTAACATTGACAAAATGACATCCTCAAAGCAATTTATTATGTATGTGGATCAATTTTAAGAATTGTATCCAGTCGCAGATACCAAGAGTTCTGAAACGATTATACTTTTCTCTGAAATCATGAGGGTCAGGATAGCTAGTCTTTCTAGCAAAAATGAAGGAGGAGGAAGAGAGGGAGGAGAAGAGGAGGAGGAAGATGACCTTTCTGTTTTCTTCAGACTTCCTTAAATGGAAATTAAGACTCTCTTAAATGGAAGTCCCAATGGAGCCCTCTTCTGACCTCCATGGGCATTGCACAACACGGATGCATGTATACACATGCAGGCCATATACTCATATATATGAAATAAAAAATAGTAAATACAACATTTTTTAAAAAGATTCATTAGCTTCCTGTGTATTATGAGGCCCCTTCTTCTGTCTGAGCAAGGAAAGAGCTATGCACTTCCAAATCTGTTTATCATGTTCGACATTTTCTTGATTAAATGTGTTCTCTCCTGCTTGGCAGTGAAATTGAATATATTTCTGCATGCCAGTCAGAATTTTTCTCTGAAACGTTGGTACTTTAAAACAAAACATTCATTCTCTTATGCACCTTTAGCTATGTTTATTGTACATTTTGAGGAAGATGTCTACATTCCTAATAGAATGTAGTGATAGCCATGCCACTTAGCATCTGACACTGTTTGTAAAACCATTAGCACACTTCCCTGTACCCAGTGCCACCTGTACAAGAAAGTGGTTGAAGTTATCTTATCGGACCACAAACTCCAAATAGAGTTTATCACTGGACTCCAGGATAGACGCGTTGAACGATAGCTCCTCATATTCTTAAAATATCTCTGCAGAGCATTTGCTGTTGATGACATCACTGTGATTTGTTTCACATCCTACAGTAACAGAAACTGCTTGGGGAATCTTTCTATGTGCCACATTATTCTAAATGATTTATAGGTGCTGATGTAAAAAATCATTTGTGCGTATTAGACTGTGACCAACTTCATCAAACTGTTCATACGTGTCTTCTCTCACTAACATTTTCACCCATCTGTACAAGGTAGATTGATCATGTTCGCCTCCCCATTCCTTGCTGTTGTCCCCCTCTGTGGGAGACAGGCTTGAGCCTAGGG
>NW_008329169.1:0-10931 GCF_000622305.1 Nannospalax galili
CCATTTCTTTAAGTTTCTGTCTCTGTTTCTGCATATTACCTCTTTGTCTCATTCTGTAGTGACCTTTCATTTGCTCTTTGACATTCTCCCTAATTTCCTTGTTGCTTTCCAACTCTGTGCATTTCTGATCTTTTCTTTCCCTCTCTCCCCTCACTGTGGTCCCCTAAACAGAGCTCACAGCTTGTCCTCATCTGGGGATTTCAACACATGTGCTTGGGAATGCAAGGTAACCAAAATCAAAGAGGAGTTTTAGGAATGAAATCACATGTAAGTCGTCTGGTGATGATCTGGATCCAAAGCAGAGGAGCCAGTCAGGATTCTTTTTCAGATGTGGTGTGGTAGGAAGTGGAACCACAACTTGACCCACAGGAGCAATGGGACTCATTGTGCATCATCACAATGACAGGCAAAAGATGAACTTGAGGTAAGAGCAATGAACACAGTTCAGACTTTGGTCTGGTCAGTGATCCCTGACATCGCATTGTGAACATGTCAATTGATGTTCTCCAACAAGCAGGTCTGAACTGGAAGAAGTAAAACTCAACAGAGGATGACCCAACTACAGATGACTGAGTTCAAACTCCACACGAACCTGTGTTCATATGCTTACCCCTTGGTGAAGGGCTGGCAAAGTTGGAACCATGGGAGAATAGGGAGATGTCAGGAGCCTGGCTTGTGGGTGTGGCTTCCAGTTCAGGCTCAGACATTCTTCTCTGCGAACCTAGACATCTCTATTATTTCAAACAGCTGTGCACTTTAACCCCATCAGTTACCCATTCCCATCCCAGCCACTCCCATTCCTCATCCCTCATTCTTCTCTTACCTTCATGTCCCTCACTGCTCCATGTTCCAAATGTGAGAGAAGATACACAACACTTTCTTTGTGTGACTGGCTTATTTCACTTAACATGAGAATCTCCAGTTCCATTTTACAGCAAGTGATCTGAGTTATTCTTTATAAGAGAAAAAGAATGCACGTTTTTATATATTTTGTATTTTTTAGAAGAAGCATTTCATTACAGCTTTAACATACTCAGTAACAATTTCCAGAGCAAAGATACGTCTCTTTCAAAAGTGAGTATAAAATTTTTAGGTTCACCATACTTGTCCATCTGGTGAATGTAGTCAGCTTATCTAGAGATCTTTGTTTTAGGGAGGTCAGCTGTTCCTCATCTAGCAGCAATCAGTTGTCAACATTTCTTTAGATAAGAATGGGGTCTGCTATTCATTTTCCCAGTTTTATGCTGGGTTATTATCTGGGTGTTCCTTGGGCCAACCTGAAAAACAACTCAAAAGAAGGCATCTCCTATCTGGCATTATTTCTTTTTATGTAGCCTTTAGTTAAACATATGGACTGTTAAAAAATTTTATTGGCCTGTGATGGCTAATCCTGGGTGTCAACTTGACTGGATCTGGGATTAACTGAAATGAGAGAGATCTTCTTGATTGGATCATCTGAAGGTGGAAGACACAACCTAAATGTGGATGTTACCTTCTGATGGCAGCCCATATAAAAGGCCGTGACAGAGGAGAATGTCTGGTTTCTTGCCGATTACCTTCTCTCTTGCTGGTGAGTTCGTCTTGCTACTGTAGACTGAAGACTAGCTGATATTTTGGAATTCATCAGACCTTTAGCTCGAGATTGGGACTACTGAGACATCCAGCCTCATGGATTGAGTGGCTACAGATTCTCAGCCTCTCCAGTGTAGTGCATTCATTGTTGGACTACTTGGACTCTATCCTGTGGGCTAAGCTGATAAATCACTCTCTTTATATATTCATTCTACCAGTACTGTTTCTTGGGAGAATGCTAATACATGGCCCCTTTAGTCTTTGGTTATACTTTCCTTTTTGAGCATTTAAGGCCAAGTTGGCCTAGTTAAACCAATTTATTTTTAATCTTAAGGACATTTGAGGATCTGTTCCTCAGGGGTCACATGGGCTTGGGAGGAGCCCTTGACTCCTTTCTTTTACCAGTTCCATCTATGTGATAATAAGTCAAAGGTCCTGCTCGACCATGGCTTGCTTCACAAGCATGGAGGAAATGTTTCCCCTGTGTTGACCTTCCTCTTTGTAGACTGGACAGTGGTTCAAGCCCATCTTGAGATGGAAATAACCTAAGTGTCCCTCAACTGATGAGTGGATAATGAAAATGTGGTTCATTTATACATATGATGAAGTTTACTCAGCAGTGAAGAAAGATGAAATCATGAAATTTGCAGGTAAATGGATGGAACAAGAATACACTTTTTTTAAAAAAACCATTCAACCACTGATGGGCATGGTTATAGAGTTTGAGATCACTGGGAATAGACCACACAGACTCAAAAATTTCCGAATTAGCTGAACATATTTAGCTTGCCAGGGGACTCTGTGAGCCAATTTAGAGAATGTAGCTCTGAAAGGGGACTGACGTTTTTGAAGGTAAAAACTACATTCTACAAGACATCTGGCATTTTAGTTAAGCAATTACAAGGTGTTAATGTTTTACAAGTTATCCATTTTTTTCTCTGGATAAAAGTAATATTTGTGAAACTTAACCTAGTTCCTTATTGTTACAGAACAATAAGGTAAACATTACCACAATGTCTGGATGGTGACACCATTGTTTGTGATCAGGTATTTCCTGGAACCCAGCTTCTAAGGGAGAGGTAAGGGGGCTTCTAAAATACACAAGACATCTAGCATTTTAGTTAAGCAATTATAAGGTGTTCATATTTTACAAGTTATCTGGTTTTTCCTTTGAATAAATGTAGTATTTGTGAAACTTAAGCTAGTTCCTGTTGAGCAAGCAATCAGATTACAGAACAATAAGGTAAGCATTACCACAATGTCTTGATGGTGACACCATTGATTGTGGTCAGGTATTTCCTAGAACCCAGCTTCTAAGGGAGAGGTAAGGGGCTTCCTGGAACTAACCTGCCTGGCTGAGAGAAACAAAATAGGGGAGGGTAACAAGATGGAGATGCTTACGCTGTCACAGCACCAAGGCTGACTTTGTAACTCTTTAATGTTTAATTTTGATGGCCAATTTGATGGGTGATTTAAAAATCACCATTGAAACAAATTTCTGGTCATATCTGTGACAGGTTTTTCTAGGTTAAGTTGGCTGAGGTAGAAAGCACTGTCCTAAATGGAGGTGGTTCCAGTCTCTAAGTGGGGCCTCTGACTGAATGACTTACATGCAGAGGCTGTGTTTGACTACAACAAAAATGTTTTCTTGGAATTCCAGGGCAGCAGCACATATGAAATCACAGTGGCTGTAACATCACATGTAAGTCCTGCACAAACTCAAACTAGACACAATCTGAAAATGGAGAGTGGGAGGTGGGCACAAATTCCACCCTTTGGCCAGGAGCTACTGGCAATCCAGGGTCAGTGTTTTCCATGGGTGGAGCACAGTTCTGTCAGCATCTCTGGGTGGATGCTTAAGTGTGTATGTACTGTGCAAATTTTATGTGTTGATTGAAAACCAAACAAAAAGAAGCAGGACAAAATGTTGGGTGTTTAGGCAAAGGGGATGAATTTTCTCCCCCTTGAGAAATAGGGAATATTATTAAGGAAGTAGAACTTATCAGATGCTAAAGGACTTTGAAATGTGATAATAATTAAGAAATCCCAGAATGGGGAAGTAAACAGAAATATTCCCATGCCCCCTTCGGTTATCCAAGTTAAGAAGTCTTTGTTTTCCAAAGCTACCATATTCCTTTACAGACCTAAGGCTTTTGCATTCCTGTAACCTTTGCATTTCTATTACCTTTGCCACCCACTGTTATTGTTCTTAATTACCATGTATATTCTATATAACTTTTGCTTGCATTGCTTGCTTCAGTATAACCCGCCCAAAAAAAGAACTTGAACAGGGATCTGACTTCTTGATTCGTGGTGAGTCCCGCTAGCATACGATTAAACTCTCTCTCCTTATCTGATTTTGACTGTTGATTTCTGATTATTTCCATAACATTTCTGGAGGTCCCCTGGAAGAACAATTCAAGGTACCCTCCTTGATAATAAAGGCTGCGGCTCCTGGACCCACATCCCCCCTCTGCCTCTGGAACAGAGAAGTGTGCACCCCCAAAGATTTTCCTCTGCTGTCTCCTTCCAGGAGGCCAGAGAGAGAAAGAGAGCTACTTGGCCCCAGACAGGAGCCTCTCATCAGGTGAAGCAAGACAGAATGGACATCCAGACCAGGTAATGGGCCCCACGTTAGACAGATGGAAGCCTGGGTGTGGGCTGATCCCCTAGAGGATGATGCATACAAAGTCTTAACGTGATTTCCAGATTACACTGGCCTCCAGTCAGGGATGAAGGGGACCACAACTAAACCTCTATGTAATTCCGAGGTGCTGTCCCCATTTAAGGTAAAACAGGAAACAGGAATCAGGGAGCAAACTGGGCCACAACTAAACCTTGATGTGATTCCAATGTTTGGCCCCATTTTAGGCAGGACAGGAATTTAGTGGGAATAACTAGGGAACTGCCTTAAACTCTGAATGAGCATGCATGAATGTGAGAGCGAAAATGATGGTTCCACGGCTCTTCAAGGCCACGGAATCTGATTGGCCCTCACCCTGTGGTTCCAGGGAGGTCATGTAACCTACACAGGCACTTACGTTCAGGTAACTGAGCATGGGGATTATACATGTGGCCATAAGACAAGACCTCTTAAGTCACTGAGAGGTGACCAGCAAGAAGGCTTCTGAATGAGGGAGACTAACACTCTCTACCCCCTCCTATGCACAAATTACATACATTCTAGGCACATATAAAATTTCAGATTGGTTCATCCCAGTCCAGGTGTCAGGCCCAGGCAGTCCTCCAGGTGGTGCTGGACAACTTTAAATTAGGCTATGCAAGAAATTATGGCATTAAGATAAAACTCTCTAAATTAAAACTTTCTGTGAAGTCCAGCGACTTGAAATCAGGCCACGCTGGGCAAGAATTCCTGAGTCTGGATGGAGGCCACCTGAAGCCAAGTACCCAGCCTCATACTTACCAGAAGAAGAGGGAGAACATCCCCATACCTATGAGGAGATAATGGAGCAAGTGTTCTCCAATCCACTTTAAAGGATGAGTGCCTTACATGCAAAGGACCATCCTAATCAAACTCTTTGATTTTTGTGTTTTGAGTGCACCTAGTTTGTGTGGAATTATGTCATGTGTGTCTATGATAATCATTTTCCATGTGTTTGGGATTTCATGTAATTATGTCATGTATGCCTATAAGTTTTCTCATGTGTTTAGATCTCAAGTAATTCTGTCATGTGTGTCTGTGATCATTGTCTTCATATGTTTCCATCAAAGCAAACCGGCTACTTCAGTTATTATTTTCATATATTTATTGTGCACAAAATTATTGGTTTTATTTTGCTTTATTTTGACATGCCTAATTAAAATACACATGCAGATTTATAACAGGATATTTTGATAGTATATTCGAAGGCTGTATAAATTTCTTTAAGTATCTTTAAATTTATTGGACAGTGTCCCTAGGTCTATTAAGTGTTTCATAGTTTATAAAAAACAGTATCTGAAAAACCTGTGCGGTTGTTCACACCTTTAACCCCAGTGCCCATGAAGCAGAGGCAGGCAGAACTCTGAGGTCAAGGCTAGCATGGTCTGCATACTGAGTTCCAGGCTAGCTGTGGCTACAGGAAGACCCCGTCTCAAAGACCAAAAATAGTATCTGAGCTGGTTGTTTAAGGACCTTGTTTATTATAGTACCTTTTGTTTGGGGTGTGTTTTCATAGTGTTTGTTTTTAGATATCTCATTGGTTTGCTTGCTTTGGAAGTGGTTTGGTTTTGACATTCTCAGTCTGATTTGTGTTGCTTCCCAACCTCTAAAGGCCTGAAAATTGTTAGAGAAAATTGAACTCCTGTTGGTTACAAGTTGGATTTAATATATTAACTCATCTTCATGGCTGGAGATGAATTCTGGGACTGGTCTTCCTGTCTCATCCTTTTGACCTTGTCCTTTTCCCTCTGTTTCCTGCAGCACTGAGTGTACATGTTTAGATTTTGGAGGCAGCACAATGCTATTGGTCTTTTTAAGGCAGGGTCTCCCTGTTGCCCCAGCTGGCCTGGAGCTTGCCATGTAGACCAGACAGGCCTTGAACTCACAGAGATCCACTTGTCTCTGCCTCCCAAATACTGGGACTAAAGACGTGTGCCAGCGTCCCAGGCAGGATGGAAACTTTGTAATGGCTGCCAAACTTACAACCAACTACTGGCTGCCAGTTTAGACTGTGAGTAAAATTGTTAAGCCACAGTTAATAGGCCATCTGTCCCATAAACACAGATACATACATACACACACACACACACACACACACACACACACATTATTTTCCCTCACATGGTTGATTCAGGTACACCAACATTGGTTAAACTGGGGAGCATGAAGAGATTACTCAGTGTATTCTACAGTTAGAAGCAGCTGCTATAATGTGGAATAGTACACAGCACCCACAATTCCTCTCTGGGAGCAGTGCAGAACCCAGATGAAACCCAGAACACTGACAAGAGAGGAGTTAGCAATTTTACTCCACCGTTGAAAGCTCCAGTGTATTCCATCAAGGACATCATAGTCGTGTTATCCCTGGTATTCGGTCAATATCACTATGTAGCAGACATAGCAAAAGTTTATTTATCCATTATCTTTAAAGAAGCAAAATCAGTTCAAATCTTCTTGGGAAATGACAGTGAACATGTGTGATTTTGCCCAAGAGGAATCTGCATTGCCTGACTGTCATTATTTGGTGGCTCACATTTCACCGTCCTGGAAAAGGTCCAAAACACTGACTATATCATAATATTGACAATATTAAGCTAAACTCTGACTCCTAGATTTGGAATCAGCATCTGTGAGTCTGAGAGGTGCCCTGGGATCATATGAACAGTCAGTGAACAAATCCAAAATACCAGGACCTGGATTGTCTATGAAATTCTTGGGAGCTGTTGGGTTGAGTGAGACCAAAGCTACCATAGAAGCTGTACTTGTCTGGCTCTGGCATATCCTTGGCCATTGACAGCCAAACAACTGAAAACCTTTGTGAGGTTCTTGGTTTACCTGAGAGTATTTATCCCTCACTTGCCCCACACATTATGTCCCTTGTACACCTTATGGGAAAATGCAGCAACATGGACCAGGCATGGTGACATTACTTTGAGTCCTAGGACTTGGAAGGCAGAGGCAGGTAGATCTCTGTGACCTTTGAGGCCAGTTTGTGTAGGAAACCAAGATGCCAGGCCCTAGGGTGAGGTGAGCCTAAAACTTATATGTCCAGGCTGCATTCTCTTCTAAAAGGGAGGGGCACTGAAAACAGTGGCTCTGATAATCCCTGCCTTGCAGAACACTGTTAGGCTGGCAGGAGGAAGTGGCCCAGTCATGACAGTGCAGGCTCCCTGCTCTGTGTGAAAGTGTCTTGGTCAACAACCCTTAGCTCATCTCCTTGTTCTAAACAAATAACTCAGCTTTCCATGGCTAAGAGATTAGGCCAGGTTAAAGGTTTACTCATGAGCTAAAAGCTAAAAGTTCGCCATGCTTTTAGCTCTAAGAAAGAAACCATTGTGGCCAATAAATTATTGGATGGGCATTGATAAGCTTGAGTAACACAGGTTAAAGGTTTACTCCTGAGCTAAAAGCTAAGTTTACCATGCTTTTAGCTCTAAGAAAGAAAACATTGTGGCCAATAAATTACTGGATGGGCATTGATAACCTTGAGTAAAAGTTTAAGAATCCTTCTGGCGCCAACTAACAGACTAAATGTCCTGTTTCTTTGTACCCTAAATCTTTATATGTGACTGACATATCCGGCATGACTGCTAGTTCCTTGGGATGTATATAAACCATCTAAATTCTAAAATAAATCATCCTGTTGGGAAGACACAGGTCCTAGAGTTTGACTCTGTTTCTGATCAGACCCTCTGCCCTGAAGCCAGCAGGCCCCCCTCTAAGCAAAGCAAACCTGAGTCTCTATGAGTTTTGTCTTCATAGAGAGCCCCAGTCCATCTTGATCTACATAGTGAAACCTGGTCACAATCCAACAAAGAAAAGGAGTCATAGGGACTGGACTGAAGCAGCTGAATGAATGATTGTAGCTTCCAAAAAGACCATCAGCAGAGCACAGGTGCATAGGACAATTGACCAGACCCAACCATTTGCACTGAATGCGACCAGTGACATACAAGTTTTGGATGGGTCCTTTGGCAGTATATGGAGGTGAGGTAATTAACCATAGGATTTTGGTCATAAATGTGGAAGGGAGCTCAGACCTGTTATCCAGGTTGAGTTAACTATTGAGCCATTAGCAGCAGTGTTTGCAGTCTTGCAGGCTTGTGAGTCTATCACTGGGAAAGGCAAGTCATTACTGGATGTCTAAGTCATTTTTTATCCACTCCAAAGCTATAGGTGACGCAAACCCATAGTTTCTCTAAATGGAGAGTCTACCTGGCCCAAAAGAGAACACCAAGAAATCGTCCCCTAACAGTTGAGTTACAGAAGGTCCTGGCACTTGTAGAATATGTAAAAATGCCATACGTGGGACTTTAAGAAATGGAGTCAATGGAACCCTGCCCTTGTTGAGAAGAGACTGCTTTACAGCAGTCAGCTGGGATACTGATGGCTTCAACAGGGGCCACATTTCTCATGGACAGCAATGACAGTCCAGCTGTTCTCCACCAGTCCTGGACAGACAAAGGAGTTGATCAAAGAAGCCAGTTGGCTAAATTATGGGCTATATGACTTCTAGTCGTGAAAAATTTGTACTGTGCATGGGGATTACCCTGTGGAATCCCACACAGCACCTTCCAGATTAGATGGAAGGTAACAAGCAAGGCCTTGTGATGCATGCCTTCATTCCAAGCACTTGGGAGGCAGAGGTAGGGGACATTCTATACGTTTCAGCCCAGCATGGTATACATAGGGAGTTTGAGACCAGCTGGGGATACAGGGAAACCCTGTCTCAAAAAGACAAAATAAATTAAATAAAATAAATGAAATGAAGTGAAATTAAAAGTGCATGTAAAAACAGACACTCATTCCACCAAAGGGTGAAAGATCCACCTTGATGCAGTGGTAGGTATCCAAATTAGTAGCCTCAGAAGCATGAGCTGTCCCCACTAGATGTTCTCCTACAGATCGACCAGCTTCCTTGAGGATTGTCTCTAAGAAGGACAATTGCCTCCTCATGCCATAGTTGGGGCCTTGGGGGCACACAGACATACAAGAGGAGGATGTATGTGTGTGAGGCTGATATACAGACAACTCTAACCACTGTGGATTAGGACTTGTGACTCCCTATGACATAGGAGTAAAGTGTGATGCTCAGATACATTTTTCCTATAGTGACAAAGTGGCCAAACACCTTCACTACAGGAAGGGTCACTCTGTCATGGTTTTAAAAGATGCTTTAGGGTCAGCAATATGGCCCATTATGGACCTGCCAGTCACAGTGATAGATTGCCTGTCTCTCATTCAAGTCCTGGGAGAGACTGTATTTTAATCATAGGCCAGGAAAAAAAATTCACTGATAAGGCATGAGAAAGTGCCCTGCTTCCTTTGAGAGAGCAGGCACCTCCACATGTCCACCCTGCATTTTTGTACAGGATGTTTACAGAAAATGGCATTTTCTTATGGGTGTATAAGTATGCCCAACCTGTAAATGTGTTCTGCGTCCTGGAGTGCATGGCATTCCCTGTCAACTTGACTGATGTCTTGGTGCATTTTCCCCATGAACGTTGCCATCTGGACATATTTGAATATCTTGGGATCACATGACTAGCAATAGGCATCCAGAGAAGCCTTTTCTATCCTCCTGAGACAGGATCATCACCATCAAAGCCAAGGATATGACATTCTGCTCCAAATGGAAGGGGCGAGCCTGCGTAAACTGGTCAAACTAAGTACTATGGCATTACCTTGTTTAAAACAGCATAGGATGGATCCTGTAATGGTATACACATCCCTTTATTAGGTGCTAATGTCACTACAAATACCACCGC
Source organism: Nannospalax galili (assembly GCF_000622305.1). Lineage (NCBI taxonomy): Eukaryota > Metazoa > Chordata > Mammalia > Rodentia > Spalacidae > Nannospalax > Nannospalax galili. Next base: position 10,003 of record NW_008329169.1, read on the forward strand.
AAGTCAGTGGTGGAATGGATCTCCCTACACTGGGCATATCTCAGCGCATTGGGTTATCCCAGGGTTTATTTGGCTTTGTAGGCAGTAAGGCTGTATATTCAGGTGGCTGGTCTGGGCTTTATGCCTGGGTATACTGGTACCTAATTGGGGAGATTCTGTCTGCAGACCCTCAGTCACCACACAACTGGGATATTGTGTGCTTCCAGTGTCCCTGATAGATGTGCACTCCTCGGTGTTTTCATCCAGTGGATATGTGTTTTCCTTGGGAAGCACTGTAGATAGAAGAATATCAGTAACTGCCAAGCAGAGCACACTGCATGGGCACTCAGCCAGACCTATAAGGCTTTTCTCATGGTGAGGCAGCTCAGTTAAGAAGTTGTGCTGCAACTGCAATGGCCTAAGATTTGCTGACAGTTTCCCAAGGAGGAACTTGTGCTGTGTTACACTTCAAATATTGTGTACATCCTATAGAAGTATAAAGTAAAAATTAAAAAATAACATCTATCATACAAATAAATAAACAACAAAAATAAAACAATGAATGAGATTCTGACAATCCAACAGTTATTGGAAACCCTCCCTAGAGCAATTGTGGGATAGTATTTCCATTCCTAATGTGGACCATTCTACCCTTGGGAGGTACAGCCTGCTCATTGGTCATATCTGTGTTTCCCATATTGTTACTGTGCACTATGGGTCCAAGGAGTGTCCTGTGGGCTGGTTGCAGCAAAGAGCCTGATGTCTAGAAGGTGTGAGATGACGGGAATGGAATCAAGGACATGAGATGAGCTACATTTGTAAAATGACTTTTGTAACAATTTGTTCTTTTTGTTTTATGTTATAATTGTATTGTAGGATAAGTATAATTTTTTTTGTTCAAAGGACTTTTAGAATTCAGAACCAAATCTGTTCAGTCCTATACTATGTTT
>NW_008329169.1:10968-14293 GCF_000622305.1 Nannospalax galili
GTTAAGAGGACAGCAATTCCTGCTTCATCCCCATTACTTGCTTAAGATCTATAGTGTTCTATAAGAGAGAAGGTTTATTTGCTTATGTTTCCAAGAACTCATTCATTTCTGCTAGACTTTATTTGAAGATGACCTTCCAAATTACTGCATAAAAATAACTCACAGGATTGATATAGTGAAATGTCTCTTTCAACTCTGTCTTAATTTTGGTATTCATTCTGTGTCTTCTGATTAGGTGACTCTCAAAAGAACCAAGTCTTTTCGTGTTGATTCACTGTATTGTTCTTTAATCTTTATTTTAGCTTATATGACAACTGTTGTAACATCCTATGTACTACTTCACATTGACTTGATTCTTGTTTGTAAGACCTTCAGGTACATTTCTATGGAGAAATGTCTTTCACAGCCAAAGCTTCCTGCTTCCAAAAGTTCCCAGCATGTGTATGTCACCGCAGCCCTCTATGGATGCCTTTGATGATGTGGTACTGATTTTAACACTCCTTGAAGGTGTCACCATACTCCACAAATTCTGACTCTTCACTGTATTGTTTCCTCAGTAACTAAATGAAAAAGAATAAAATCACAAGAGGCTGTTTGTCTGCAGCAAAGTGTGATATTCATATGGAAAAGTTGGATTCCTGTCCAATGCTGTCCTATATGCAGGAGATCCTGCAAGGTGAATCTCGGGCTGAATATTATGGTGTCTGGTGTCATTTGAGATCCCAGCTTTACCCTGTTTGATCATTAATTTCAAGTGAAGAGAGTGTGTGCCTTGTGCTTTTCCAGAATTAGAGACAATATTGTATTTGTCCTTTTCACTGTAATGTTGACCTAGAGTTGGCCCATATGTCCTTTGTTGTGTTGATCTGTGTTTACTTTATTCCTCTATTTGCTAGCTTTATTATGAAATCTTGTTGAACTTTGTCAGGTGACATTTCTGATTCTAATAATGATTATTCACTAGTGTTTTTGTTTTTGTTTGTTTTTTGTTTTTTGAGACAGGTTCTCCCTGTAGCCCCAGCTGCCCTGGAACTCATTATGTAGACCAGGCTGGACTCTATCTCACAGCTCACAGAGATCCCCCTGCCTCTGATTTCCAAGTGCTGAGATTAAAGGCATTCACCAGTGGGGTTGGAGACATGGCTTACCAGTTAAGAGCACTGGGTGTTCTTGAGGAGGACCTGGTCTTTATTCCAGAACCTACAGGATGACTAACAACTGCTCTATCTCCAGTTCCAGGTGATCTGATGCCCTCTTGTGACCTCTGCGGGCATTGCATAACATGGGTGCACTTCTACACATGCAGGCAATACACTGATATATGTAAAATAATAATGATAATAATAATAATAAATAATAATAAAGGTATTTGCTACCATACCCCACCCTAGAATTCTTCTTTTATATTTTGGGAGATGGCCTCATATGATCCAGGCTGGCCTTAAGCTTTCTATATATCTGAAGATAACCTAGAAAACTTGATATTCCTGCGTGTTTCCCAACTCCTGGGAAAACAGTCATGGTACATCATGGCTCCTCAAGAGTCCCTCCCTCCCTGTTTTTTTTTTTTCTTTTTGAGTCAAGGTTCCACATGAGCCAGGCTGGTCCCTGTTTCCCAGAGATCTGCACACCTCCACCTCCACAGTCCTGGAATTGAAGACTTGCACTACCACACCCAACCTTCCTTAGTGTTTTTATTCCCTATGATTTCCTTAGTGTCCTGAATGTTGGATTATTGGCAGGATTCTTTCTTTCCTGTTAGAATTGGTGGTGTGTGTGGCACATGGCTGATTAATTGTCAGCTTTTATCCATTTATTGATTCCTCACATGAAATGTGTGATTTCCTTTGTTCTAATGGATAATTTCTTTTTAATTGCTGTGTATATTGTTTGCCTTTAATTATAATCTGCAGTGCTCCTTGAGTAAAATTAATTCATGAGTTTCCTGCAATGCAGTTTTATCTCTGTGAATTTTAATTGACATTTTTCCCGAGTAGAACATTATCGTTGACAGTTACTTTCTTTCGGAGCTTTTAATATATTGTTCCTTGTGCATTGGTTTTAAGGGTACTTGACGAGTCATCTTGTAGTGTTCTGTTGTCTGTCCCATCGGTGTGTAGGTTCACAGTGTTTGGTTGAAGGAAGAGGGAGCGATGCCCTTAAAGAAAGGATGGCAGAGAGTTCTCAAAAGAAGAAGTAAAGATGGCTATGAAGCATCTAAAAAAGATGTTCAACATCACTAGTAATTAGGGAAATATGAGTTAAAACCAATTTAAGATTTCATCTTACTGGAGTCAAACTGACTAAGATCAAGAGAACAAATAATACCAAATGTTGGAGAGGATGTGGGGAAAGGGGAATAATCAGCCACTGCTGGTAGGGCTGCAAACTTGTACACCCCTATGGAAATCAGTTTGGAGAACACCTACCATTTGACCCAGTTATACCACTCCTTGGCATATACTCAAAGAACTCATCCTATTGCAGAGACACTTCTACATCCATGTTTGTTGCTTTTCTTTTCACAATAGATAAGAGATGGAAGCAACCTAAGTATCCTTCAGTTGACAAGTGGATAATGGAAATGTGGTTCATTTATATGATGGAGTTTTACTCAGCAGTAAAAAAGGATGAAATTATGAAATTTGCCGGTAAATGGATTTAACTAGAAACTGTTATACTAAGTGAAGTAACACAGACTCAGAAAAAAATAAAATCGACATATGTTCTCCCTCATATGGGGACCATAGAACCAAATCCCCATAAGTTAGTATGTATCCAGATATAACTACAGGAACCAGGATAATGGAAAGGAACTAGGGAGGTAAAAGAAAAGAAAGAACCTGAAAGAGAAGAACAGTAGGAAACAGGTGTTAATAAGAGTGATATGGATAAAAAATGGGTTAGTGTAAGGGAGGGGGAAAGGAAGGGTATACAAGGAACCTAGGGGATAAAGGGAAAGAAGGTGCTCCAGGGAGGTAGGACCATAGTAGGGGGGTATTATTAAGGGAGAAAGGGGCAGAAAGGGGGGCACTTTAATTGGGAAAACCAGGATGGAGGGGTTAGATAATGTGGGAGAGAAATAATGTCTAGCTAGTTCTAAAAACCAGAGGGAAGCATATTAGTCCAACAACCTACTGACAAATTACACATACCAGATCAAGAAATGTATGCCTAAGCAAGGTTTATCTGAGAACAATTGGTCTTTGCCCAAGATTTATCTACATGGCACACAGTAAATAAAAGTACCAGACTGGTGGAACTAACCTTCTTGGATGTTTAACAGACATACCTTGAGATCTATACTAATTGGGTCAGAGGGACA
>NW_008329169.1:14593-16978 GCF_000622305.1 Nannospalax galili
GCCCATGTGACCCCTGAGGAACAGATCCTCAAAAGACCTTAAGAGTAAAAATAAATCAGTTTATCTTAACCAACTCTATGGACTTAAACACCCAAAAGGAAAGTGTAACCAAAGATTAAATGAGCCAATATTATTTCATAAGAGTCCATATGTATAGCTAAAGGATACATAACAAGCAACAATGCCAGACAGGTGATACCTTCTTTTGAGATGTTGGCCAGGGTGGCCAAAGGGATTCCCAGATAGTAACCCAGAATAGAACTGGGAAAATGAACAGCAGACCCAAATATTATCTATAGGAATATTGATAACCAATTACTGCTGGATGAGGAACAGCTGACCCTCCTAAAACAAAGACCTCTAGATAGGCTGACCAGATTCACCAGAAGTGCAAGTAGTGGGGATTGGATGGGGTGCCAGCAACACAGCAGACAGTAGCAGGGATATCGGAGTGCAAGGGTTCTAGTAGGGGGAGGGAGGCTATGGGAGGGTGCCATCTGGGAAGTGTGTGTATAGTCGAATAAAATGGTTTGGGATGTTCTGTGTGATACACACACACACATACACACACACAGAAATCAAGAAATTTTAAAAAAATGTATTATATTTGAGGACGAAGTATGGAAAATTACATCATGCTTATTAGTAGAGGTGATAAACATTACCATTGTAATGGTCATTGATATTTTGATAGACATGACTTTTGTTTAGAAACATTTCTATCCCCAAATTGGAGCTTTTTGAGGAACTGACTCTGTAGGCTGCTTTGACCCTAAGCTAAATTCATATATTCTGATTTATAGAGATTATTATGATAAATTATAACAAATATTGACTCAGAGTTGAAGGAATATATTGTCCATTAGCAATGCGTCATTACAGCCAATTGTTACGTGAATAATTCATGAACATAGAAACATTTCACACAGATGTATTTTCTTTTTGATGTGTAAAAATGCATTTGTTTTTTTAACTGGCTTGGAAGTAGTTATGTAATACAGGCTGGCCTTGATCACATAGAAAGCTACCTGCCTCTACTTCCTGAGCACTGGGAATAAAGGCATGCAACACCACACCCTACCTGTAAGAATGTATTTTAGGGGCTAGAGAGATAGTTCATTGGTTAAGAACACTGTCTGTTCTTGCAGAAGACCTGGGTTTGAATCCCAGCACCTATATGGCAGCTAACAATTGTCTGTAACTCCAGTTCCAGGGGATCCAATAGCCTCTCTGTCCTCTGCAGACATTGCACAACACAGGTGCACTTACATTCAGGCATACATGCATACACATAAAATAAAAAAAATATATATATTTTTAAAAAGAACACATTTTAATATGGTGTATTGTTTGGCAAATTTCTACTATAGTTAATAAAAAGGAGTATCCTGAGTATTAGAAACTGGTCATTTCCAATGGCTCAGGGAGGAGACTAATCTATCAAGTACATTCATTTCATGTTGAATATACACATGGTTAGATGTTTTCACTATTACATGATGTGTCAAAAACAGTAAATATTGCAAGATTTGTGAATTTAACATTGCACTATCCTCTTACATTGTAGCCTAGGTCTTTGAAAATGGCAGATAATGATAAAGATTGAAGACACTCTGTGTCAAGCCAGAGTATTAATGATGACAAAGAAATGAGCTACTATGTAAGAGATTATTATACATTATTATATTTACTCAAAAATATATACTGATATGGGTGGTTAGAATCATATCTTCACAAAGCTTTGTTGTATTCCCAGTACTGTATCTTTCTGAAGACTGCACTATTTGTTAATTTAAAATGGAAATAAATTCAATCTATATTGCTTTCAAGGGATCAAGTGACAATTAGTTGTAATATTTGCTTCCAGAGAGTTGAGGAATCAATCCATGGTACATTCTCAAGGCATCATTAGTATTCGTCGCAGTACGAATTATTAATGCCTCATCCCAAATTCATGGATGACATCAAATGGTTCTTTTGCTTTTTTTACTGAGCAGCACTAAGAACGTCCTTCAGTGTAAAGTAAGATTGCTGGTCTTCATTCTTCTGCCAAGTCAGAATATTCAATCCTGAATATCCGAAATGAAGTAAATTTTGAGTTGATCAATAATGAGATGAATACATGGCAAGTTTATTGAATTGTGAAAAAATATTTTAGTACGTATTGTTGCAATTGCTTAATACAATTTATGCATAAAAACTAAATGAAATCAAAAAAGAGTAAAATAATTTGCAAAATGTTATAAATACATTTCCATGTTCATTACCAATATATTAATATTTTAGTGTTGCTCTTTGGAAATGGTGTGTAATGACATCCAAGTTGTCTATTCATTTAAATAAATCCTGTTTCTTTAGTTCTTTTACTCTACATTTTAATATGAC
>NW_008329169.1:17443-22619 GCF_000622305.1 Nannospalax galili
AATAAATTATAAGTATCAGGTAGCATAAATGTGTGCTGGCATGTATATGTGCCTTCTAAAACATGTAATAAAACAGATGATCACAGACATAAATTCACAGAGGTTTCTGTGAGGAAAATTCCTCTGCTGTGACGAAATGCCTGAAATATGAGCTAAAGTGAAGAGGGTTTTTTTTTCTCACTGTTCCAGTGTTTCTGATCTATATATGTATATATATATTTGATATGATTTATGGAGAAACAAATGTGGTGTTGTGGTAATCATATGGCACACGGGAGACTTCTCATCCTGAAGAAAAGAGAGAGAGGGAGGAATAGGATTGACATAGAGATAAAGAAGGTCTTTCCAAGGTCAGAAACATATCTGCTTCAATGTTGTACATCAGTGACCTACTTCCTTCAATCATGGCTGAATGGAAGAACAGCAGTGAAGTCATGGTTGCATCCCTTATGATCCAGTCATCTTTCCAGAAAATACTCTTCTGAGTCTTGGTGTTCACATCACAAATATTGAACACATGAGACTCTGGGAGTTCCTTTTGTACCCACACCCAAAGATTCATATCTTACTACACAACAAAACATTGGAAATGATGAAAAGTGAATTGTTTGATCTATTATCCATGGAATACCATCTCAAATGTTTCATACATCAGGCTCTGATTTTAGTGCTAGATACCTACAGTTGGAGGCCTTTATATTGATTCTTCACAAAAACTAAAATGTCACATATCTCAATGTTTCTGAATCCCCCTATACAGTTTTTATGTGATTTACTTGCACATTATACATGTGAAAATAGTACATATTTTCATTAAAAATTATGTAGCTCCTTGACAATATCTGTGAGTTTAAATGCCTTATATAGGAAAACACTGCTTAGGATTGAACTTGGAAATATGAACTGCTCTGTAGAGAACACTAATGTAAACATTCTTTAAAAGTCATGCTCAGTATTCTCATAAGAGAAGTAAAATTTAACTTTTTTAGGTTCTAATTTTTAAGGCATATCATGAAAATTATTTATTTTTCTAGTGCTACACATTCAGTTTTGATTGTTTCAATTCCTAACTTTGTACAGTTTTTCATTCTTCCCTCTCACTCCTAGCTCCATGGGCATTATGCCACTATACCATCTCTGCCATTACATATCTAGGTTTTCAACTATTTGTGACTGAGGTTTCTCTTATACACATTCAGCTTTGATTGTTTCAATTCCTAACTTTGTACAGTTTTTCATTCTTCCTTTTCACCCCTAGGTCCATGGGCATTATGCCACTATACCATCTCCACATTTATATGTCTAGGTTTTCAACTATTTATGATTGAAGTTGCTCTTGAGTGCTTTGGAGTGTCCATTCACGTTTTATGAATTCACCACTCTGACCATGTCACTGACATATCTTGAATTAGATTCAGTATTCTAGTAAATTAAGTCAGAATGCTAGATCCTTAGGAAATTGCCAATTTATAACCCCTGGTCACAGTGCCTTTCCTAAGCACCCATTGTATTAAACTGTGAGGACTGTATTTATAATGTGAGGAGAAAACAGGAATTGAATTCTTGTTAATCATATGCAGTTATTTTGAAATATATACAGAGATTCATATGAAGGGTAAATGTGATACAAATTAAAATGGTGTTTTGAGACTATCTTCACTTCCAAAAGCTCTGAGACATAAAAGTGTTTCAGAGAAACTCAGTTATCCCTAGGCAGTATTGCAGAACAGGCCCAGTTGGAAGACTTATATTGTGTTTTCCTATTATTATCAGAAGACACAATTCTTATTTGAGGATTTCATATGGTCACAGCACTAGATGTTATCTCAGCAGAATATCTGTAGAGGTTGTTAAAGAAGAGATTGGCTTCAAAAGATGAAGCCTCTGCTGTGTTGTAATACAAGCACATACCCATGAGCTGAACACAACCACTCCTGGATATTTCATGTGCTATAGATAGTAGGACCCATGAGTCACAGGGAGCTCTCTCCTTTTTGCTCTTCCCCTTGGACCCATGTCCACAGGCGACAGGATATCTCACTCTACTGCTTATCCTACTGGCTGCCTGAATCACACTATTTGATTTCTGTAGTAGAAATGACAATGGTGCTTAAAAAAGCATAGCTGGTCCCAGACATATATGCTTGACTAATTTTCCACCCAGATTTTAATTTGGAAATCTTGATTGTATCAACACATGAGTAATTCAACTGTCCTTACTAGCCCTTTATTATTATTTCAGGGATTAGCAAATACATTTTCTCAGTTGTGGAAACCAATGCACATCTAAGAGTAGATTTTTCTCTTATATGCAATATTGTTGACAGTGAAGTATAACATGCATCTCATGCATAGATATTGAGTTTCACTGTGAGTACCTAGGAGCACAGAACTTCCTAGAGTCATGTCTCAGAGTATTTTCCATTCCAGTTCCTGATATCACTGCATTATTTTTCATCTTCTCTATGTAAAAAATCAGGGTGTGCAAAATTTCTATTTTAATTCCTTCTTCATAAGCACCCAAATATTATCATCAGCATATTTCATATATAAAAACTATATATTATATATATGCTTTATGTATTTACCTGTACTTTCCTATTTGCACCATCATACTCCTTTGCCTCACATTACTCTGGATACTACCATTGTCCCCCTTTTTGCTAATGACATATACATTCATATATATGCATATACTCTTAAATATAATCTCTGCAAATGTGAGACCATGCATTGATTTTAGAGTCTTTAATATTGATGTAACTTACTAATTTCACCTTTTTTATACAGATGTGAGGAACTTGAGCTGTTTGAGCATTGAATAAATTTCAGAAATGCATACACAGATGAGATTAGCCAAAGTAAACCAAACAATGAGTATGGTTTATATGTGACACAAATAGACACATGAGAAAAAAAATAAACCTTGCAGATCAATGGAGCTAAAATTCCTGAAAACTAGCAATGAACAGAAGATTCTGTTGAGGCTGATATAATAGTAGACTGGGTAATGTTCTCAGGCCTAGAATCTGGAAAGTACCAGATAAAGTCAGCAGTAAATTCCCTGTTTTTTGAGTTTCCTGGTACTTATTTGTTCCATTCACACATGGCTGAAATGGCAAGGACATGCTTTTCAATTCCCTTAAAAATGGCTAACTACACTCTTGATTTTGGAACCTCCTGACTCCTATCACATAAAGCCAAATTTACTAATAACATGATGTTATAGATAAATTTTCAACAAAAGAATTGAGGTAAATATTTGGCCAGAAACAGTCATACTTAGCAAAATTATTTTGGGACATTTAATTATTTTGATATAAACATTTATTTGTGGGACATTCATTATATAAAGATAAAAATATGAGAATTTTTTTTGTGACTTTTACTCAAGTATACCAAGCAGTTATACATGACAGATAATGATGTGAAAGTTGTCAAGGCTGTGGGTGATAAACCCGCACCCAAGAACATTTGGGGAACACGTATTAGACTCAAAAGGCCTTCAAAAAACAGCAATAATAGGGTCTGGAGATGTGGCTCAGTGGTTAAGTGCACTGGTTTTACTTGCAGAAGACATGGGTTCAAATCCCAGCACCCACACTTGCCCGAAAAACCTACTTTGTAGAAATGCGACTGTTTAAATTTCCTATAATAACCTAAGGGGCACCTATACTTTGGTGCTGGAAGTCTGAAATCCACCAGATTACTGCCAAAGATTCATGTGGGAAATCTTATAAAAACCTGTTTCTGTTTCTGGTCAGTGCCTCAGTATTTCTGGAACAGGGTAGCCAGGGTAGCCAATGGTAAACTTCCTCTACCTCTTGAGCATGGTTTGATTCTTGTTCCTGTCCAGGTAGTCTTAGGGTAATTTTCATAGCAATGTGCTTTGAATGCCTTGTTCATATTTATGTGTTCTTTTTGAGAACAGTACCTTTGAAAGCAATTTACTCTCTTAGGGAACATTGCTTTGGAATGGTTCTTTTCTTGGACGGGTCATATTTTCTTGGTTTATCAAATCTTTACTATTTTGGGGATGGGCTCTGGGCATCTGTATTTTGTCTATTTGTTTTCTTTTCCTGAGATTTTTTTAGCGCAGAAAGATGGAATCCCAAGGTGAGATTTCAGAATGGTTATCTTTGGGGGTGTCTCAAGGGCCAGAACCAGGCTGGGAGGTCTAGGTAGGGATGTAGGCTGTCTTACTAGGTCCAGGTGTGGGCTAAGCCCACCGCAACTCTGTAAAGAGGCTGTGTACTGAGTCCAGGACTGTAATGACAGCTGGAGCCACTTGGTTGGGATCTAGAGGTGTGTGCAAGAGCGGGGTCTGAGAGGGCCATGGAGTCAAACCTGGATCTCAGGAGTTAACCAAAGAATGGAGGTGGAGCAAATTCAAAGTGATTTGAGAAGGGGTGTGGCATGCACAGGGTTGGAAGTGTGAGGCAACAGGAACCTGAGGTGGAGTGGGCGGGACCAGAGCAGAGGTGGAAAGGGTCCAAAGTCTGGCAGGACCCTGGAGGCTTTGGGGCCTGGAAAACTGCACTGAGACCTAGGGAGACGGGGTCTTGGTGGGATGCGAGAGTTCACGGAAGTCATATAGGAACCATGCAGAGGGGTTGGTGCAGAGTGGATGAGGGGCGAGTCTGGGAGGAACCTCAGGGTGGAGGAGAGTGTGGACAGAACCTCAGGCCTTAGGAAAGACTCCTGATCAAGTGATTGGAATGGCCTGGGACACTCTGCAGTCAAACTTGGGGCCTGGGAGCTGAGACAGGTCCCTGAAAGTCACCTGGGAGTTAAATATTATATCTGCTTACTGAGTTTTGAGACCGAAAACTCAGTTGCAAATATTTGGGTATGTTGACCTGTGCATCCTCCTAGATTTAATTATTAAACGTAAATGTAAGACCATATGAACTAAGATGAATCCTGATTTTTATCAGCAATTTTATAGTTTCCAAAATAGTCTCATAAAAATCACATACACTATTTAAATTAATATGCAAATATGGCAGAGTGACCTCAAGTGTACAGGAATTACTTCAGATCAATTGCTTCTCTTGGTGGTGTTGTGGAAAACTCAAAGCTCCTCCAGTGTAAATTCATTCCTGCATTCTGACTGGCATGTTTTACTTTTCTGTGTCTAAATGACTGGCATATAGACATGGGGACATGGAGAGCT
>NW_008329169.1:22952-23895 GCF_000622305.1 Nannospalax galili
AACATACACATAACAAACAAACAAACAAACAAAAAACCTAAAATCAAAAACAAAACAAATACTAGGATACCATGCCCTGGTATTTCCACAGTTCCACTGTTCAAAAATGTGTTAGAGATATGACAATGTCAAGAATCATCTTCAGAACAGTTATGATCACTCCCTACATCAGAGAATGCCTCCTAATCTAATTTCTTTGGTTTCCTTGACTCAAGGAAATCAATCTGCCTGTGGACATGTGGTCAAACACGTGATTTATTCATTTCAGGGTGTGTTGACATTCAGGGACATGGTTGTGAACTTGTAACAGGAGGAGAGGGAATTCCTAGATCCTGATCAGAGGGCTTTGCACAGAGACCTGATGGAGAGTTACGGCTGTCTTGTTTTTGTTGGTGAGAATTTCTTGCTCATGCACAGAGTTCCTTGGGGAACTACTGTATCTCTGTGTGTTAACGTTGTGTGAATGCATCTCCCATCTCATAAAGTGAAATTCTCAGAGGAGAAAAGAACAGTGTAATGTAGTTTTGTCTGTTTTCATGTTTGTCTTTTGGGAGCAGTTATGCTTCTGTCATTTTTGCTCCATGATAAATTCATAAAGTTCTGTTTCCAACTCTGAATTTGGACTGAGCTATAATTAGAGGTGGAACACTAGTTATGCAATCTGAGAACTCGGTAAATATCAGTGTTCTGACAGAATATTGCAATTGAAAAGACACTGGTAGAATTCCCTGTTGTGTTCTCTCTTTATATATTAAGTGCACTGCTGTTTAGAAAATCATGTGCTTTCTAAAGACTCAAATCATGAACCACCCAGTACAGGCACACAAAGGTGCAAGAGCACTTCGTGTCTTGTGCATTAAGCTGTGATCACCTGGGGTCCTGGGGGTGATGATGATGTCCTGAAACACAGTTAATGGGCAGGTAGTCCTGAGGGACAAACCAC
>NW_008329170.1:0-242 GCF_000622305.1 Nannospalax galili
GGTAGTCAATGATGGGTAAGATCCTGAGAGACAGGACAACCTAAGACAGGCTCTGTCCATTATGCTGGGTGACCCTTGAGGTTGGGGACAACAATGCCGAGGCAAAGAATCTCAACTCCCACTGGTTGGCATGGAGTTGGCACAACCTGCTCTTAAGGAAGCTTTCCATCTTGAGGGAGGGGGCTCTTGATAGGAAGCTCACCATCTTGAGGGAGGGGGCTCTTGATACAATGACCCCCTGA
>NW_008329171.1:0-451 GCF_000622305.1 Nannospalax galili
GTAAGGCATAAATTTCCTTTTGTGGAGTGGCCTTGAAGCCAATCCAGTTTGTTCTTTCTATAACAATCATGCCATTATTGTACAGAACCTTTCTGACACGTTGATATTGTAGCTCATGTGGTTCATAGCTGGGTAAGACTGTTGATGCTTTCTCTCTCCCAGTAGTCTGCTTAGCAAATTGTATCACTGTGGAAGCCAGTCAGCAGGGAGGAGGCTTTTAATTCAGTTGCAGTTTGATTTCTCTCTGTCTCATAACTAATGTGTGTAGTGTATTCAGCAATTGGGTCTTATCCTCTAGTCAGAGAGGGTAACCAAGATCAATGGTAAGATACCGTGTTGTCGGGGGGTGGACTTTGGGGCTTTCCTGACCAGCATATCATAAGGAGATATCTCACATTTGACACTGGGGTTTTGTTTCATAACTCATGATTTCTAGAAGTAGCATTATCCA
>NW_008329172.1:0-1068 GCF_000622305.1 Nannospalax galili
GATCACCCCTGGTCAAAATTTCCCAAAACGGAAGCTCATTCCTAGTATTGGTATTTTTACTTGTTAACTTATGGTTTCTGTGGGGAACTGGCCCCTGTTATGGGGTGATGCCATTTAAATGATTATATATTGCATATGTAAATACTTTAAGAACCTTCTATACTGATAAATTTCCATTTGACTTTTTCAAAAAGCCATTAATGTTAGTTATTCCCCCTTAATCCTTTTTCTACCCTGCCCTACCATTCCGCACCCTATTTAACTCTTCATAATCCACTGCTCCCTTTTCCCCATTTATAAAGCTGTTTTCTCTGTCCCCTTCCAAGAAGACTCCACCCATGGACCCTTGCTAGTTTCCTGACCTCTATGGATTTTCCAATTGAAACACACCTATCTAAAGATTCAAAGCTAGCATCCAATTATGAGTGAGAACAAAAATGTTCATTTTTCTGGGTCTGGGTACGTGACTCAGGATGATTTTTCCTAGTTCTCTCAATTTACCTGTGAAATTCATAATTTCCACTTGCTTAATACTTGAATAATATTCCATGGTGTAAATGTACCTCTTTTCATTATTCATTTATCATTTGATTGTTACCTAGGTTGCTTCTAGTTCCTGACTATTATGAATAGAGCAGCAATGAGCAAAGAGGAGCTGATATCTCTGTAGTAAAATATGGAGTTCTTTGGGTATGTGCACAAAAGTGGTTTGGCTGAATCATGTGGTAGATCTATTTCTACCTTTTTAAGGAATCTCCACACAGATTTCCATTGTAGCTGCAATATTCTGCACTCCAAGCAGCAGTGAAGAAGTGTTCCCCTTTCCGAAAACCTTGCAAGCATTTTTTGTTTGTTCTTTGGAACTTAGCCATTCTGACTTGGTAAAGATAAATCTCAATGTAGTTTTAATTTGCATTTTCCTAATAGCTAAAGACATTTATCATTTTCTTTTGAATTTTTGATGAAATTTTGCAATTTTCATACTATATACTTTGATGGCATTCAGAGACACTCCCCTCTCCATCCCTTACCCAACTGTACTCTACCAAATATTCTGTTGTATGGGTT
>NW_008329172.1:2332-4996 GCF_000622305.1 Nannospalax galili
TTAGCTTATAAAGCTTCTTCCCATTCAATAGGTTGCCTCTTGATTCAAATAATGATTTAGTCTTCTGTATGGGAGCTTTTTAGTTCCATGAGGTCCTATTTCTTGATTCCTGAACTTAATGCCTACAGTGTCTTTTTCAGAATTTCTGTTCCTGTGACTTTAAGTTCCACTGCATTCACAAGACGCCCCTCTATCGATTTCAAGGTATCAGATCTTATGAGGAAATCCTTGATCCACATGGAATTGAATCTTGATCATGGTGACATATAGATATCTGATTTTATTCTCCTATATATAGCTATCCAGTTTGACCAGCACCTTATACTGTAAATGCTGTCTTTTGTTCAAGGTGTGTTTGGGGTACCTTAGTAAAAAAATCAAGTAACTGTAAATGCATGGACTTAAATAGGGGTCCTCAACTCTTTTCCTTTGATCATTGTGTTGATTTTTATGTTAGTGGCATGTCATTTTCATTACTAGAACTCTGTTGTATATACACTTAAAATCAGGGATTGTGATACCTGCAGCTCTTCTTCTATTGTTCAGGATTTTTTTGGCTATCATAGAGTCCTTATGTTTCCATATGAGAGTTGAGATTCTTTTTTCAACTTTTCTGAAGAATTGGGTTTGAATTTTAATGATTGCATTGAATCTTTAGATTGCTTTTGGCAGTATAGACATTTTCACAATATTAATCCTAGTGATCCATGAGCATGGTAGATCTTTCCATCTTCTGGTATCTTCCTCAATTTCTTTCCTCAAGATCTTAAAAGTTTTTATTATACAGGTCTTTCACTTCCTTGACTAGATTTATTCCAAGCTAATTTCTGTTTTTTGAGGCTATCATGAATTTGATTTTTCCCCTGATTTATTCTCAGTAAGTTTCTTGGTTGTGTATAGGAAGGCTGCTGCTTTTCAAATGTTAATTTTGTATCCTCTTACATAGCTGAATGTGTTTACCGTCTTTAGGAGTTTTCTGGTTGAGTCTTTATAGTCTTTTATGTACGTAATCATATTATATGCAAACAGGGGTAATTTGACTCTTGTATCCCTTTATCTCCCTCATTTGTTTACTGATCTAGCTAAAACATCAAGCAATATATTGAACAAAAATTAAGAGAATATACAACCTTTCTTGTTCCTGATTTTAGTAGAAATGCTTTGAGGTTTTCTTCAGTTAGTGTGATGTTAGCTGTGCGCTTGTTGTATATTCTCTGTATTATGTTGAATTATGTCCTCTGTATCCTTGGATTTTCCGTGATTTTATCATGATTGGATGTTGGATATTATTAAAGGCCTTTTCTGCAATTAATGACATGATCATTTTGTTTTAGTCCTTGAATCTGATTATATGGTAGATTACATTAACTGATTTATACAGGTTGGATCATCCATGCATCTTTGGGTTGAAACCTACTTGATTGTGGTAAATAATCTTTTTGATGTGATCTTGCATTCAGTTTGCAAGGGTTTTGTTGATAATTTTTGCATCAATATTCATCAGAGTAATTTTCCTTTTTGTTTGGTGTTTGGTTCTGGTATCAGGTTAATAGTGGTTTCATAAAAATGATTTGAAAGTGTTCTTTCCTCTTCTATCTTGCAAAATCTGATGGGTATTGAAATTTGTTCTTTTTTGAAAATCTGGAAGAATTATTGACTGTATCTATTATGTCCTGGGATTTTCTTTTTAACTGGGGAGATTTGAAAATATTGCTTATATCTTACTTGTTATTGTGGGTTTATTTAAATTACAATTTTGGTAGGTCATACAAATCTAGAAATTCTTTCATTTCTATTAGACTTTTGAATTTGTGGAATACAGACCACCAAAGTAAGTTCTAATTCTCTGAAAATCTTCAGTATCTCTAGTAACATTTCCCTTTCACACCTATGATTTTTATTGAGTCTTCTTTCAGTTAAATTGACTAAAGGTTTATCAATCTGGTTAATATATTCAAAGAACTCACTCTTCATCCCATTGATTCTTTTGCTCTTGTGGGTTTTCTTAAATGATCTCATCTTGGATTAATTTTGGTAGGTCATACAAATCTAGAAATTCTTTCATTTCTATTAGATTTTTGAATTTGTGGAATACAGACCACCAAAGTATGTTCTAATTCTCTGAAAATCTTCACTATCTCTAGTAACATTTCCCTTTCGCACCTATGATTTTTATTGAGTCTTCTTTCAGTTAAATTGACTAAAGGTTTATCAATCTGGTTAATATATTCAAAGAACTCACTCTTCATCCCATTGATTCTTTGTATTGTTTTTTTTCATTTCTAGTTGATTGATTTTAGCCGCAATTTTATTATCTCTTCTCATCTAGGTTTTTTTGTGGTGTGGGGTTGTTCTTGTTTTTCAAAGGCATTCATGTGCATTATTAAGTTGTTAGTATGCAACTTCTCAAGCTATTTGATGTAGACACCTAATGCTATAAACTTTCGTCTTAGGATTGCCTTTCCTGTGTCCCATAGATTTTAATATACTGTGCTTTCATTTGTTTTCAGTCCTGGGAATTTTTAAATTTACTTTTTGATTTCTCCCTTGATCCAGAGTGTTTTTTAGATTCAACAGTTTGCCTACTTTTTCCCATTTCTCTTTTTGTTGTGTCCAACTTTATTCCTTTGTGGTTAGATAAGATACAGAATGTTGTTTCAAACT
>NW_008329172.1:5479-7669 GCF_000622305.1 Nannospalax galili
GTTTTCTCGGGTGTGTGCAATCTTCTCATTAGAGAAGACTCATTCCTCCCAGTATCTATTGTAAAGCTGACTTTGGGCATAAATTCCTGAAGTTTATTTTTATCATGGAAAGATTTCCTTTCTCTTTCTATTTCAACTGATCATTTTGCTAGGTGTAATAGCCTGGGTTGGTATCTGTGACTTTTATGAATTTATAGAACCTCAGTCCATGCCCTCCCAGAGATTTCAGAATCTACAATGAGGTCTCATAGTCCTCCCATTATATGTGGTTTGGACTTTCTCTCTAGAAGCTTTCACTATCCTTTGTTCTGTATGTTTAGCGTTTTGAATATTTTGTGACATGGGGAATTTAATTTCTGGTCCTATTTGGTGATTTGTATACCTCTTGCACATAATAGACATATTCTTCCTTAGATTTGATAAATTTTGTTCAATGATTTTCTTGAAAATACTTTTGGCGCCTTGGACGTGAGTTTCTGCTCATTCTCGTATATCTCTGATTTCTGGATTTGATCTTTTTATAGTATGCACATTCAGTTCCTGGGTTTGGTTGTTTTAAATTTAAAATTTTCTTGATGGAATGATCTAATTTCCCTATCTTATTTGCAAGGCATGATATTTTCACTTCTATTTGATCCATTATATTCCTTGAACTTTCCACCGAGTTTGATTTTGCAGATTGAATTTCTCCTTTCAACTTTTATTGCTTATTGTTTTTTTTCAGAAATTGTATTTCTTTAGTACATTGTATTTTAATGTGGAGTTATATTCTTTATTTCCTTGTTCTGTGTTTTCACCAACTTCATTCTTGAATTTTGCCTTTCCTCTTTGATTTCATTGAGTATATCTATAATTGCTATTTTGAAAACAGTGTCTTCTGTATCACCTCATTTGGTCATCTCAGGAGATATTGTGATAGGTGTACTGATTGCTGCAGGAAGCATATTGTTTTGGTTTTTCATATTCTTTTTTGTGACGTGACCTAAGCGTCTGGAGTTAGGCTGTTGATGGTATTTCTTGGTATAGATATCTGGTCTCACATTTGTCGAGTGACTGTTTGTATGTTTGATTGCTGTTACCTCACCTTGTAAAGTTGTGAATCAACTGAATAGTGCTTGGTTTTGGATCTTGGAGTAACTGTGTTGATGTGCAAATGGGGTGTCAGAAATGTTTCCCAGACTACTTGTGATATGTGCACTTCTTAGCCCAGAAGCAAATCATCTGTAGAGTTGGGAAGTTCTCACTACCAATTTTAGAAGACTGTGGAAGACTCACATGGTTCTATGAATGCTCCTTTGGTGTCAGGGCTGTGGTCGATCTCCCTTGGAGACGTGGTCCTGTGAGATGTCACTGTCTGCCCTCCAGGCGGGGCTCTGGAGGTGCATATCCACCTGGGTTCCAGGTTCTTGTGGAGCCATTCACACAGTCCTGGAGATGATGCATAGGGAAGAATCACCTTTTGGGTTCTGCCAGGACTCTGGGGCTTAGTACCTACCTGTGGTTACATCTTCCAGAATAAAAAGAAAATGATACTACCTTGACTTTGCAGTCAAAAAATTAGAGCTACAAGATAAAATGGGGAGTTCCAAAAGGGCTGTAGCTACATTTCTTTTCTCAGTAGTATCTTGTATACTATGTGTCTATTCACTCATCTGCTGATGAAAAAATAAAACCAAATTTCATCTTTAAAAATAAATAAGTTATACCTGATGATGCACTAAATGTTAAAATAGCAAATGTTATTCAATGTCTTTGGCAACTAGCAAATGTGCTCATTTTTTTTCATTTTTACTTTACATTGATTGTACGTGGTCTAATATGCTCAGAGAAGGTTATAAAAATAGCAAAGATGCTAGGAAGAAAGAAATAGCAACTGGTACTACTCTTTGTGCAGAAATTCATAATTTGAAAAACGAAAAACAAAACTAGTAAGGAAATCCAGTAAGTCCTAAGAATATAGCATAAATATAAAAAATCAATTATATTTTATATACTTTAAATAAACAACTTAAATTTTAAAAGTCAATTCCATTTATATCATCATCAACAAGCAACAAGATACTGAGAAAGACATAATATGACTTTTGTGTTATCTCTGTAGAAAATACACATCCTAAATCTAACTATGAAGAAAATCAGGCAAATTCATATTTATAGGCAATCTAGAAAATAATCAGCCCTCAGCCCTAT
>NW_008329172.1:8786-10645 GCF_000622305.1 Nannospalax galili
ATATCAATGCAGCTCTCAACTCTCACCAGAGAAGTTTCCTCATTCAGCAGACAGTGATTAACCCAGAGACCCACAGTTGATCAAAGTGTAAAGAATAGAGACTTCATGGTACTTATCCTTTAGTAGGACACTTATATCACACTTAAACCACTCAAGGCTCAAGAATTAGGAAAATTTTAAGAGTGAGATGTGGTGAATGACCTCAAGGAAACAGTTTTCCAGATAGCTGGATAATTATTCATATGAATTCACAGCAATGCTGACAGCATGCACAAGACACAGATTTCCCGAAGCCAGACAAAATCCCAGGATAGAAATGGGGATGTGTTTGAGAAATCCAATTTGAGCTGAGTAACTATTGACAGCCAGTAGTATTTGGGAAAGGGAGAGCCAGTTTTCATTAAGGATGTGACACAAGACAGGTTTACCAAGCTGCAGTGGATTGAACCATACCGAAGGTCATTTGGGGACACAAACTTGACTCAGTAGGCTTTAATGTATATGACAGAGTACATGAAATCAAGAGGTAGCATTAAGGGTGGTGCAAATAGGGGAAGCGTCTAAATGTGATCAAAATAAATTTATGAACAAAGCAAAAATCTGATAAAAAATAACTCGAATTTTAAAAGTGGCAAAGTTATATCTTGTCATTTGGGTATCTTATTCCTTCAAATGCTTGCAATATCAGGTTCTCCTAATTGACAACTCTAGAGTATCAATTGTCAAACTATTTTTGCCATGTGGTGCATGCTGTAATATACTTCTGCAACTTGATTTACTATAAAGTGATTTTGATCATGTCCCTTAGAACATCAAAAAATTCCCTTCCTGGGATCCCATAACCATCAAAAATGGCATTACACTAGGAAACTAGGAATTCCCTCCTTTAGCACTTGTTAAATCTGAAGCTAGTCTGTGTGTTTGGGAAAGTAAGTGGCAAGTTTCCAAATACATAAAACTAATTTGAGACACAGATGTACAACCCTGTGTGTGTGTGTGTGTGTTTGTACAGTTGTGTGATGTGTGACTGTGTAATTATTTTTCCTAATCTAGAATTTAAATATGATATTCTGTGAGTGAAATTTGTGAAAATGTTGTTCCCTTATCTTTGGTCACCTACACACTTCATTCTTTCCACATTTCTTGGCTGAGACTGTGAAGATTCCTTGATTTCTACATACTGTATCCAAAATCCCCCCCCTACATTATCATTTACTTTTCTCTGTTTTCTTGTCTTTCTTAGTTCACCTCAAATCTCCTATCAGTATCTGAAATATCATGCATATTTGTCTTTGCTGTATTTAGTGGAATAGAAGTTGTTATGGTTGTGATTATTATGGCTTACTTTCATTGCTGCGTATCATGACCTAGAGCATCAATGCTTAGTGAAGAGTGTGTATTTATGTGAAGAAAGAAAGAAATAAAGAATGAAAGAAAAAAGAAAGGAAGGAAGGAAGAAAGGAAAGAAGGAAGGAAGGAAGGAAGGAAGGAGGAAGGTATAGCTATGTGTTGTGTTTTCAATGTATATTATAGATCAAAAATATGTCTTGCGGTTGAAAAACTGGCTTAATGGTAAGTGCACTTGCTGGCAAAGCAAGGTAACCTCAGTTCAAATCCCCAGCATCTTCAAGTGCCAGGCATGGCCATATTATATCTTTAACCCCAGCAGTGGTGTGTGGAGGCAGGAGAATCTTTGCAACTCTCTAACAAATGAACATAAATAATGAACTTCAAGTTCAGTGAGAGGTCCTGTCTTGGAAAATAAGAGAGAGAAAAACGGAAGAAGACTCCCAATGTCTTCCTATGACATCCACATGTGATACACAACCACCTAAGTATGTGTGCATACATAACACACA
>NW_008329172.1:10699-12579 GCF_000622305.1 Nannospalax galili
TTCATATCCCTATGAGATACAGAGGTCTTGAAGTAATTATATTGTGATATTCTTTCCTATATGGCAGTAACATAACCTCTCAAAGCAAATAAAAATAATGAAGTGGTGATGAAGGTGCCATGGCTTTTGCCTCCATTCTGAGCCATGGTATTATGTGATGAGAAGAGACTGGGATTCCGTGGGAGACCTCAGGAGCTTTTCTTTGTAGTGAGTAGTCAGAGTAGAGGCACATACCATGTTACAGCACAATAACAGCCCAAGAGAGGGGTTGTGAAAATGGTTCAGTGGATAAAGCACTTGTTGTGAAGGCATGAGTACCCAGAGTTCAGATTCCCAGAACCCACATAAATGCAAGGCAGACGTGGTAGCCACCTGTCATCTCAGAACTTTGGAGGTAGAGATAAGCGATCCCTGGGCGAGATGGGTAGCTAGATTATCTGGAATTAGAGAGCTCCAAGTTAGTCAGAGATGCTGCCTCAGTAAATAATGTACAATAGAGTTAAGGAATATCCTCCAAAATTAAATAATTGAACCACTATAATATACATCAAATTCATTATTGGGGAAATGTTAAAAATGAAATCAGTGTGTGGAAAGGACTCCTGCACATTGAAGTTCAAAACATCACTTATCACTATAGCTAAGATATAGAATAAATTTAAGTATACATTGATAATTAAAGAAAATATTGTATAGATGCACAATGAAGTACTAGTTAGCATTAGGAGAATGTTCTTTGTCATACTGTATATGAAACTGGGGGACATTATGGTATGTTAAAAAGTCAAGCAGAGAAATGCAGAGATCACATATTCTTGTGTATTTGCAAAAAGTTAAAAGGTTCAGCTAATGCAGGCAGAGAAAAGAATGATGGATAATAGAAGATGGGGCTTGTGGGAAATGGAAGATGTTGGTTAAAGGGATTAAAATATCTTAGTCAGGAGGATATTGCACAGCTCGGTGGCTTTACTTAGTATAATGAATTATACACCTGAAAAATTCTGAGAATATGTTTAATGGATTCTCTTTTATAACAAAATTTATAAGTGTATGACATAAAACATTTAACAGATTTATTTAGCCATTTTATGATGAACACACATGTCAAAACATCGTGTTATATACCATAAACATATATACATTTTTAAATTGAAAATAGATTTAAAAGTCTTTGCATGGTTCAATGGAGAATGGTGGCTGCTGTTAGAACTAGGTATTTGACACCATGGTGGAAAGAAGGATATGTCTCATTTCTGGTGTGGTATGTACTTATAGCAGCCCTCATAGCACACTATGTGGTATATTCATCTGTTTTCATAGTCTTACTTTACTAAATAGCACTAAAGGCCCACAAACTTGACTTTTGTCCCTATAGTTAGAAGAAATCATGAGCTGCCAGTATAATTTGCATATCTGTGCCTCAGTTTCCTCATTAATAAAATGAGATAAATTGTGGCAATTCCTACATGTTTTTTCCCTTTTCTCCACAACCTTGATCGAACATATTATCTTTTATTTAATAGGCATTCTAACAGATATTAAGTGATAGTTCATTACGGTTTAATTTACATTTCCATGGTTATTAATTATACCGAGTAATTTTTGATACACCTATCAACCATCTGTATGTCTTCTTTTAGAAATACCTATTCATATGTATTTCCTACGTTGTGTGTGTATGGGTGTATTAGTCACTTTTCTGTTGCTGTGATAGAAACACTGGCCAAAGCAATTTATAGAAGGAAGAGTTTATTGAGCTTCGATTCCAGGGGAATTAAAGTCTGTCATGCCAGAGAGGAATGGTGCTGGTGAGGTGACTGGAGAAGGAACAGCAGAAGGGAAGCTCTCACATCATCATGCAGGCACAGGAAACAAGAGAT
>NW_008329172.1:13312-18364 GCF_000622305.1 Nannospalax galili
TCTCTCTCTTGTGCTGGTACCACTCCCTCTGTGCAAGTCTTCTTGGCAGATGCCTCACAGCTCTGGCATCACAAACGTCTTGGGGTCTCATTGCCAACCAGGCTTCACCTTCACGGCTTCACACAATGGCCTACCAGTGTCTCTTCTAGGCAGGGGAACCTCTGCTTCATGCCACCTGGCCTCCAAGGTTCTCTGAAACCTTGGGTAAAGAATTGATGACCCCCTCGCTCTTCCATCTTTCATGCCTCTAAAGCCAGCACCTAGTGAGCAACACTGGGAAGTCTGACTGCAAGTTTTCGATGGACCTCAGGCTGCTTTATCCGTTTTAGAAGCTCTTCTCTTCAGTGGTCCCTGCAGCATTTTCCTTTCACAAGTTGGAGATTTAACTGGATGTGGTCTTGCCCTGGAGGCACTCTCTCCATTGTTCAAGTTTGAATCTCTAGGCCCCTCCTTAATCACTTTAATCTCCTTGTCAATGGGATCCTCTCTATCATATGCCAAGGCTCCAATATTTATCTTCCTAAGGCTCTTTTTCAATCCATCCTGTACACTCTTTATTTCTTTCTGCCCCATTTGCTCTTTTTCCCTGTGAATCTGTATAATATTCACCATTAATAGCCACGCCACCATTTCTACATTAGGCTGTCTTGAAATTTCTTCCACCAGACAAATTAGTCCATTGCTTTTCAACTTAGCCCCAGGCAATCATTTAGGCCGAGGGCAGGCTCCAGTCAGACTCTTTGGCAAAATATCCCAAGTGCAGCTTAAGTCCTTATTTCCTTCACGAACTACATTCTTCTCAGCACCACTTTCTTCCATGCCCCTACTAGAATGGCCTATTATGCTCCAGTAACAGCAATCAAGGATTTTCCTAGGCCAAACTTCCAAAGTGTTCCACAGTTTTCCAAAACCCCACATGTTCAGGTTCTTCACAGTCAACACCCACTCCTGGTACCAATTACTGAACTAGTCACTTTTCTGTTGCTGGGATGGCACATTGACCAGAGCAATTTACAGAAAGAAGAGTTTATTTGAGCTTACACCTCCAGGAGAATTACACTCCGTCATGCCAGGGAGCCATGCTGGCTGGAGGTGGCTGGACCAGTAGCAGAAGAAGCTAAGCTCTCACATCATCATGCTGTCACAGGAAGCAAGAGAACAACTGGAGATCTGGCAAGGCTTAAGAACTCTCTAAGCCAACCCCCAGTGACGTGCTTCTAAAACTTCACAAACAGCGCCTTCATCTGGGGACAAAATTTCCAAATACTTGGAGCCTATAGGGGACAGTTTCATGCAAACCACCACAGTAAGGTTTACTACTAGGTCTAGGATTAGATTCAAGGTTAGGTTGATAATTAGGGATAGGATTAACATTAAAGTCAGGGCTATGTTCAGGGTTGGGGCTAGGGGTATATTTGGAGTTAGGGTTAGATTAGGGTTAAGCCTGGATTAGGATTAGTGTTAGGGTTAGTGCTAGGGATAGGGTTAGGGTTAGTTATAGGGTTAATGTTATGTTAATGTTTGGTAGTTGCTTAAGTGTTAGGATTAGGTTTATGGTGAGCGGTAGAGTTAGAGCTAGGGTTATGTTTAGGGTTGTTCTAGGTTCGTGTTTCGTGTTAGGGCTAGGGTTAGAGTTAGAAGTAGGGTTAAGCATAGGTTGTGTTTAGGGTTGGGGTAGTTTCTGAAGTAGGATGAGCCTTATGGTTAGTGCTAGGATTAGTTTAAGGCTGAGGGCTAGGGCTAGGGTTAGGGTCAGGTTTTGGGTTAGAGTTAGAGCTATGGCTTAGGTCTAGAATTATGTGTGTGGTTAAGATTTGGTTTATGGTTAAAGTTTTGGTTAGGTTTCAGTTTGTTTCTATGTTACATATTTAGGTTTAGTTTTAGCAGTAGGGTTACATTTAGGTAAGGTTTAGGTTTAGGATTAGGGTTAGGTTTAGATTTAGGATTAGTGTTATGGACAGGTATTTAGGGTTACCTGTAGGTGTTCGCTTACGGTTAGGGTTAGGTTTATGATTATGGTTAGGGTTTGAATTAGGGCTATGTTTATTTCTAGGGCTTGTGGTAGGACTAGGGTTAGGTCAAGAGTTAGTATTAGGTTAGAGTTAAGCTTAAGTTAGTATTAGGTTAGAGTTAGGCTTAAGTCAAGGGCTACACTTACGGTTAGTGTGAGGTTTTCTTTAGAGGTAGGGTTATGTTTAGCGCTTATGTTTTGTTTTAGGGATAGTGTTAGATTTAGGGTTAGGGTTAGGGACTGTTAAGTTTACGGTTAGTGTTAAGGTTAGGTTTGGGTCTAGGATTAGGTTTATTTTTAGGGCTAGGACTACGGTGAGGCTTAGGTTTAGGCTTAGGATCAGGACTAGGGTTATGTTTATTGTGAAGATTAAGTTAATCATTAGGTTAGGTTAGGAGTAGGGCTAGGATTACTGTTAGGTTTAGTGTTTGGTCTACGGTTAAGGTTATGGTTAGGGGTAGTGTTAGAACTAAGGTTCAATGTATGTTTAGGCTTAGGTTTAGTGTTAGGATTAAGGTAGGGTTAAGTTTAGGGGTAGGGTTTTGGTGACGGATAATGTAGGGTTAAGGTAGGGTTATGTTTAGTGTTATGGTTAGGTTTACTGCTACGGTTTGGGTGAGTGCAGGATTAGATTAGGTGAGGATTTGTGTTTTGGTTAGGGTTAGGGTTTAGGCTAGGCTTAAGGTTAGGTTTAGGCCTAGGACTTAGTTTAGTATTAGGTTTAGGGTTAGGTTTAGGTTTAGGGTTATTTTTAGGGTTATGTTTAGGTAAAATTTAGGATTATGATTATGACTAGAGTTGGGTGAGTTTGGAGGCTATGATTAGGTTAAGGGTTAGGTTCAGGCTTAGGGTTCAGGTTATATTTAGGGCTGTGGTTAGGGTTTGGTTTATGCCTAGGACTAGCGTTAGAGTTAGGTTTCGGTCAAGGTTGAATATCAGGGTTATACTTAAGGTTAGGTATATGTTGAATTTTAGGGTTAGGTTTAGGTCTAGTTCTAGGTATACGGTTATGATTAGACTTAGTGTTAGGATTGGAGTTAGAGGTAGGGCACAGTTATTTTTAGGTTGAGGGTTAGGAGAGGGGTTAGGTCTAGGGTCAGGTTTAGGGTTATGGTTTAGGTTTAGGCCTTGGGTTAGGATTATGCGTAGGGTCTCAATTAGAGTTAGGGTTAGTGTTGGGTCTAGGATTATGTTAAGAGGATAGGGTTAGGGTTAGATTAAGGTTAGGTCTAAAGTCAGGGTTAAAGTTAGGACAAATGTTAATACTAGGGTTAGGTTTAGGGTTACATCTAGGGTTGGATTTAGTATTTTGATTATGTTTAGGCTTAGGCCTAGGATTAGGTTTAGGGTTAGATTTGGGATTTGAGGTAGGGTTAGTGCTAGGTTAGTGCTGACTAGGGGATAGGTTAATGCTTAGGGTTAGGGTCAGGGTAATGTTTAGGGTTAGTGTTAGGTTAAGGGTTAAGATTAATGTTATGGATATGGTTAGGGGTAGGTTTATGTTTAGGGCTAGGATTAGGGATAGACAGGGTTAGAGGTAATTTTAGGGATAGGGTTATGCAGAGGCATAAACTTGGGTTTAGAGTTGAGGTTCACGATAGTTCTAGGATTATGTTTGTGGTTAGGGTTAGGCAGGGTTAGAGTTAGCATTAGGGATTGGACTAGGGTTAGGGTTAGTGTTGTATTTAGGGGTAAGGTGAGGTTAAGTGTTAAGATGATGATTTCGGTTAGGTTTAGGATTCGCTCTAGGATTAGGTTTAGGGATAAATTTAGGGTTAGGTTTAGGGTTAGGGTTAGGCTTAGGGTTATATTTGTGCTAGGAGTAGGGTTAGTGTTACATCAAAATTTAATATTACAGTGAGGGTGAGGTTTAGTTACAGTTTAATCTTAAGGTTATGATTAGGATAATAGGGTTAGAAGTACCATTACAATTAGGTAAGTTTTAGGGTTCAGTTTAGAGGTCGGATTATGGCTCCAAATAGGATTTTGGGTACGTGTAGGATTAGGACTATGGTTAGGGTTGGTTTAAGGTTAGATTTAGGGCTAGGTTTAGGGTTAGTATTAGGGCTGGATTATGTTCATGGTTAGATTTATATTAGGGTTACATTTATGGTTAAGATTAGGCCTATGGCTAGGGCTAGGGTTATTTTTATTGTTAGAGGCAGTGATAGGGATACAGTTAGGGTTAGATTTTTGGGTAGCTTTAGGGTCACGTTTATGGCTAGGTCTAGGGCTAGTGTAAGGGTTAGGTTTAGGATTACAGGTGCTTTTAGGGCTAAGATTACATGGAGGATTAGGTTTAGGTTTAAGGCTAAGCTTAGGTTTAGGGCTAGGGTTGTGTTTAGGTTTAGGATTAGAGTTAGGGTTAGGAAAAGATTTAAGGTTTGATTTATGGGTAGGGCTACAGCACAATTTAGGGTTCGGGTTATGATAGGACGCTAGGCTTAGGTCAGAGGATAATATTGGGTTAGGGATAGTCTTATGCCTAGTGTTAGTTTTAAGATTGTGTTTAGGGTTAGGCCTAACCCTAGAGTTAGGGTCAAGTTTAGGGTTAGGGATAGGGTTAGTGTTACTGTTAACAAGAGAGTTGTGTTTAGGATTCGTTCTAGGATGATGTTTAGGATTAGGATTAGAGTTAGGGTTAGAGTTAGGGTAATGGTTAGGGTTACTTGTAGGATTAGGCTCAGGTTTGTGCTGAGCTTTAGGGTTAGGGTTATGCTTAGAGTTGGGGTTAGGGTAAGGGTTAGGTTAAGTGTTAGGATTTGGATTAGGTCAGGGATAGGGTTAGGGTTAGAGTTAGGTTTTGGTCTAGTGTTGGGGTTAAGGCTCTGGTTAGGGTTAGGGTTAGAGGTTTTTATTAGTGTTAGGGTTACGGTTAGGGGGTTAGAGTTAGGATTAAGGTTAGGGGTTAGGGTTAGAGTTAGGGGGTTAGAGTTAGGATTAGTGGCTTAGGGTTAGGGGCTTAGGGTTAGGGTTAGGGTTGGGGTTGTTTTAGGGTTACGGTTAGTGTTAGGGTTAGGGGTAGGGGGAGGGTTAGGGGT
>NW_008329172.1:19148-20042 GCF_000622305.1 Nannospalax galili
TTAGGGTTATGGTTAGGATTAGGTTTAGTTTAGATAAGGATTATGTCTAGAGTTGTATTTAGCATTACGAATAGTGGTAGCACTAGTATTACTTTTAGGGCTATTATGTTTCAGTTTAGGGTTAGGTTTACAGTGAGTATTACAGTTAGGATTACTGTTAGAATTTGGTTTAGGGTTAAGTTTAGGTTTAGGATTAGGTTTAGGGCTAAGGTTAGAGTTAGGTAGAGGAATAGGTTTAGGGTTAGGAATAGGGTTAGTGCTAGGATTATGATTAGGCATAGTTTAATATTAGGTCTATAATTAGTGTTTGGGTTAAGACTATGGTTATGATAAGATTTAGTGTTAGGGCTAGACTTACAGCTAGGTTTAGGGTTAGTAGTAGGAGTAGGCTTAGGGTTATGGTTAGGGTAAGTGTTAAGGTTAAGGTAAGGGTTAGAATTCGAATTAGTTTTGGGTCTAAATTTATGTTTAGGATTAGGGTTAGGGTTAATGTTAGTGCTAGGGTTAGAGAGAGGGTTAGGACTAGGAGAGGATTTAGGGTTATGATTATATTTACATTTAGGGCTAGGGTTCTGGATAGAGTTACTCTTAGGTTTGGGTCTAGGTTACATATTGAGGATTAGGGTTCACGTTACAATTAGGGGTAGATTTAGGGTGAGGGTTAGTGTACGGTTAGGGTTTTAGGGTTAGGACAAGGTTTATGGTTAAAACTTTGGTTAATGTTAGTTTTGGTTCTAGAGTATATAATTAGCGTTAGTATTATGGTTTTTGTTACAATTCGGGTTAGGTTTAGGATTAGGATTAGGGTTATGTGTATGTTTAGGGATAGGGCTAAGTTTACTGTTAGTTATTAGTCTAACAGTCTTCTAACCCTATACCTATGCCTAGACCTAA
>NW_008329172.1:20300-26448 GCF_000622305.1 Nannospalax galili
ACATGGTTAGTGTTAGTGTTAGGGTTAGGGTTAGCATTTGGGTTTAGTGGTAGTTTATGTTTAGGGTTAAGGTGAGGGTTAGGGCTTGGGGTTAGGGTTAGTTTTAGGGTTAGGGTTAGGGTTAGGGGAGGGTTAAAGTTAAGTTTAGGGTTAGGGCTAGGGATAGTTTAGGATAAGGTCAATATTTAATATTAGTATGAGGGTTAGTTTGAGTTTTAGGGTTAGGGTTAGGTCTAATATTATTATGGTTAGGGTTAAGGCTAGGGTTATGATTAGGTTTAGAATTAGTAATATGGTTAGGGTTAGCATTAGGTTTAGGGTTAGCGTTAGGGTTAGGGCTATGTTTAAGACTAGGGTAAGATTGTTCTACCCTAAGGATTAGGGTCAGTGCTAGGATTATGTTTAGGGATAGTGTCAACTTTAGGGATAGTGTTAGAGTTAGGGTTAGGAAAAGGGCTACAGTAAGTTGAGGGTGAATGTTAGGCTTAGGGTTTTCTTTAGGGTTATGATTATGCATAGGTTGAAGTTTAGATTTAAGGTTAGGTTTAGGTTTAGGTCTTGTGCTGTAGTTTGGTTTAGGTTTAGGTTTAGGTTTGGTTTAGCATTAGGGTTAGGATTAGGGATAGGGTTAGGATAAGAGTTAGGGCTAGTTCAATATTAAGGTTAGGGCTAGGCTTACGTTTAGGTTTAGGCTTAGGTTTAAGGTTTGGGTAAGTTTTGGGCTAGGATAATGATTAGGGCTAGAGATAGGACTATGATCAGAGATAGGATTATATTTAGGGTTAATGTTAGGTTTAGGGTTAGAGGTACAGTAGGTTTAGGTTTAGGTTAGGGTTAGGAATAGCATTAGTGGTAGGCCTAGCATTAGGCTTAGAGCTAGGGTCATGTATATGGTTAGGTTTATGTTAGGGATAGAGTTAGGATTAGTTTTAGAGTTAGGGCTAGGGTTAAGGTTGGGCTTTGGTTGATATTAGGATTAGGGCAAGGTTAGCTTTTTGTATTATGGTTAGGATTATGGTAAAGATTGGTTCTAGGTTTCGGTTCATGTTTAGAATTAGGGTTTTGTTAGAGTTAAGATTATGTCAAATTTTAACAGTAGGTTAGGGTTAAGGTTAGTTAGAAGATTAGTTTTAGGGTTATGAATAGGGTTGGGTTTCGTGCTAGGTTTCTGGATAGGGCTAGGGTTAGGATTGACTCTAGGTTATGTATTGAAGTTTGGGACTAGTGTTAGATATAGGGGTAGGTTTTGGTCTAGGTTTATGTGTAGGTTTAGGCTTATTTTTACAGTAATCCTTAGGGTTAAGGCAAGGTTTAGTGTTAAGGTTTGGGTTTAGGGTACATATTTATGATTAGTGTTAGAGTTTGGATGGGTTTGAGCTAGGGTTGAGTTTAGGACTAGGGTTATGTTTAGGGATAGATTTAGTTTTATCGTTAGTGTTAGTTTATGGTTAGGGCCTCAAGTAGGTTTAGGGTGGGGGTTAGGCTTAGGTTCAGGTTTAGGTTTAGAATTACTGTTAGTGATACGGGTAGGTTTAGGGTTAGGTTTAGGGCTAGCGCTATACTTAGGGTGAGGTTTAGGTTTAAGTTTAGGGTTAGGTTTAGGGTTAGGGTTACAGTTAGGGTGTTAGTGTTAGGGTAAGGGTTAAGGTTAGGGTTAGGGTTAGGGTCATTAGGTTTAATATTTTCATTAGGATCAGGTTGCATCTAAGGTATATATTTATGGTTAGTATTAGGGTTTGCTTAAAGCTTGGGTTAGTGTTAGGAGTAGGGCTAGGGTTATATTTAGGGATATGGCTAAGTTTATGTTTAGGATTACATTTACTGTACGAGTTGGGGTTAGTTTAGAGTCAGTGTTGGGGTTAGGTGTAGGTCTAAGCATAAGTTTAGGGCTATAATTAACATTAGGTTTATGGGTAGGTTTAGGGTATGGATTGGTTTAGGTCTACTGTTAGTGTTAGCCTTAGGTTAAGAGGTTAGGCTAGGTTAGTCTTTGGGTCTGAGTTAGGTCTAGGATTAGAGTTAGGGTTAGGGCCAGGGTTATGTTTAAATTTAGGGTTAGGACAATCATAGTATTTTAGATAGGGTGTGGCTACATTTAGGGTTAGGTTTGTAGTTATGTTTAGATTTAGGGTTAGGATTACATCTAGGGTTAGTTTCAAGTTTAATATAACTTTTACGGTTAGGATTAGGATTAAGTTTTTGTGTAGGGGCAGGTTTAGGCTATGATTTGAGTTCAGGATAGAGCTAGGGTTAGGGTTAAGCTAAGATCAATGTTTAATATTACTATTATGGTTACTGGGTTAAGGTTAGATCTAGGGTTAGCTTTAGGGTTATGATTATGGTTAGGGTTAGGGCAAAGATTAGGGTTAGCATTGGGACTAGTGGTATGTTTAGGGTAAGGTTTAGGGTTAGGGTTAGGTTTAGGACTAGAGTAAGGATTAAGGCTAGCCTTAGCATTAGGATCAGTGCTAGGATTATGTTTAGGGATTGTGTTACGTTTAACGCTAGTGTCAGAGTTAGGTATAGGTCTAGGGCTACAGTGTATTTAGGGTTAAGGTTAGGTCTATGGTAGGTTAAGGGTTGATTATTGTTAGGTGAAGGGTTAGGGTTAGGTTCAGGGCTAGTGCTATGGTTAGGGTTAGATTTGGTTTAGGTTTGGGTTCAGGGTTATGCTAAAGTTAGGGTTAGGGCTATTGCTATATTTAGGATTAAGTTTAGGTTTAGAGTTAGGTTTCGGTTTATGGCTTCATGAAGTATTAGGGCAGGGTTAGGATTATCATCTGGGCTAGGATTATGTTAGGTTTACTGTTAGGTTTAGAGCTAGCTTCACACTAGGTTTAGATGTGTGTTGGGCATAGGGTTAGTGTTAGAATTAGGGCTAAGTTTATTTTTAGGATTATGGCGAAGTTACGTGTTTGGATTATTGTTAGAGTTAGGATTTGGATTTCTTCTTATGCCAGGTTTAGGTTTGGGCTTTGGAATAGGGTTAAAGTAGAACTATGGTCAGGATTCAGTCTATGGGCAGTTTTAAGATTAAGCTTAGCATTAGTATTGAGGGTAAGTTTAGGTTTAGTTTTGTGTATATGGCTAGGTTAGGCTTAAGATTAGGTCAAAGTTTAATGTTAGGGTAGAGATAGTTTTAGGGTAAGATTAGGGTTAGGTTTAGGGCTAGGGTTCTGGATAGGATTAGGTTTAGCCTTGGGCCTAGGTTGTAGATTGAGGATTAGGTTTAAGGTTAAGTTTAGGGGTGGTTTTAGGACTAGGACTACATATAGGGTTATGCTTAGTTTTCGTGTTAGGCTTAGGGTTGGAGCAAGATTTAGGGTTAAGGTTTTTGTTACGGTTAATTTTGGTCTACAGTATATATTTTGGATTATTATTAGAGTTTGAGCTATGGTTAGGGTTATAGTTAGAATTAAGTCTAGGCGTATGTTAAGGGATAGAGTTAGGTTTACAGTAAGGATTAGCTTTACAAATGGGCTAGGGTTGGAGTTAGTATTAGGTTTGAGGTTAGGTTTATTTATAGGGTTAAGCTTAGTAGTATGATAATATTAGGGATAGGGGTAGGTTTAGGGCTAGGGATAGGGTCAGGTTTATGGATAGGGCTAGGGTTAGGATTAGGATTAGTTCAAAGTTTAATACTAGGGTGTGGTTAGTGCTAAGTCTAGGATTAGTATTATGGTTATAGTTAGGGTTAGGGTTAGGGTTAGGGTTAGGGTTAGGATTAGTGTTTGGGTTTAGGGGTTAGTTTAGGATTAAGGTTAGGGATAGGGGTTGGGGTTAGGGTTAATTTTAGGGTTAGGGTTAGTGTTAGAGGACGGTTAATGTTAAGTTTAGGGTTAGGGTTAGGTTTAGGGTTAGGGTTAGGATTACGTTTAGTTAGCGTTAAGGCTTTGTTCATGTTCACACTGTTTAGGTTAAGGGTTAGGATTAGGTTTATGGTAACTTTTGGGAGTTTGGTTATGGGTAGATTTGGGTCTAAATTATATATTTAGTGTTAGGATTAGGTTAAGGGTTAGGGGTAGATTCACGGTTAGAGTTACATGAAGGGTTAGTGTTAGTTTTAGGGTTAGGGTTAAGGTTAAGTTAGGACTGGGGTTACTTGTAGAGTTTTGCTTAGTCTTAGGTATAGGCTTAAATTTAGTGTTAGAATTAGATTTAGCGGTAAGATTTAGGGTTATGTCTATTGTTTGACTTAGCACTAGGTCTAGGTTTAGTCTTAGGGTTAGGTCTAGTGCTAGGGCTAGGGCTAGGGGTAGGTTAGGTTCATTGCTAAGGCTAGTTTTAGAGTTAGTGATAAGTCAAAGGTTAATATTAGGGTTAGAATTAGTATTAATGTTAGGGTTTGTTTCAGGGTAGGGTTACTGATAGAACTAGGGTTAGGATTTAGTGAAGGTTAGGGTTAGGGCAGGGATTATGTTTAGGATTACGTTATGTTTAGTGTTAGGCTTCGTTTTTGATGAGGGTTAGGGTTAAAGCGTGGCTTAGGTTTAGGGTTAGTGTTTAGGGTTGGTGTGAGGTTAAGTGTTAGAATTATGCTATGTGTTAGGATTAGGTTTAGCGGTAGGTTTAGGATTACAATAAGATTATGCTTACGTCTAGGGTTAAGTATAGGTTTATTGGTAGTAATAGGGTTAGGCAGCGTTAAGGTTTGCGCTAGGGTTAGGATTAGGTTTATAGCTAGAGCTAGTATGAAGTTTAGCAATTGTTCAGAAGTTAATATTAGGGCTAGGTTTAAGTCTATGGATAGGTCCAAGATAGGCTTAGGGTTAGTTTTAGACCTTGGACTATGTTTAGGGTTAGAGTAGGTAGTAGCATGAGGTTGATGGTGGTGTCTAGCTTTATACTTAGGGTTACTATTAGGCTTAGATTCAGGCATAGATTTAGGTTTAAGGCTACATTTAGGGTTAGGCTTAGGTTTAGGTTTAAGTTTAGGTTTATGGCTTAAGATTAGGGTTAGCTTAGGTTTATGGTTAGGGTTAGCGTTATTGTTAGTGTTACAGGGGGTTAGGTTTAAGGTTAGGGTTTGTGTTAAGTATTAGAGTTAGGGTTATGTCTAAAATATAAGACTAAGTTGGTTAGGTGTGGTCAGATGACCTTAAAAGTGTTAGGTGTATGGTAGGAGATAGTGCTAGGTTATGTTTGGGGTTAGGTTTTGGTTTAGAGTAATTATTCGGGTTAAAGTTAGGGAGCGGTTAAGGTTAGAACTAGGGTTAGTTTAGGGTTATGTTTAGGTTTAAGATTAGGTAAAGTTTAAGGTTTGTGTTAGGGTTAGAGTTAAGTTTCAGTTTTGGTTAGGCTTAGCAATAGGGTTAGGGTTAGGTTTAGGGTTAGGGTTATTGTTCAGTTAGGGTTTGGGTTAGGTTAGGGTGAGAGTTATTGGTAGGTTTAGGGTGAGGGTTAGTGTACGGTTAGGGAAAAGGCTGAGGATAACAGTAGGTCTAGGGTTAGGTTTAGGGTTAGGGTTGGGATAGATTAGGGGTTAAGGTTATTGTTTGGGCTAGGGTCATGGTTAGGTTTAGGGTGAGGGGTATGTTTAGGGTTAGAATTACAGTTAAGGATAGGTTTAGTGCTAGACTTAGGGTTAGGGTTAGGACTAGGCTATGTTTAAGGTTAGGGTAAGGTTAGGGTTAGGGATAGGGTTAGGGTTACGGCTAGGACTACTGTTAAGGTTAACTGTAGGGTTAGTTTTAATTAGGGTAAGGTTAGGGAGGGGTTAGGGTTAGAGTGAGGTTAGTTTTAGGGATTTTTAAAGTTTAAGGTTAGGGCAAGTTTAAGGTTTCTGTTGAGTTAGGTAGAAGGTTATGGTTAGGTTTAGGGTTAGGGTTAAGTGCAGGGTTAGACATAGATTTAGGAATAGGCTTCGTGTTAGGCCTTGCATTAAGATTGATTTAGGGATAAGTTTATGGTTAGGATTAGGTTTAGTGTTAGGGCTTAACCCAGGTTTAGGCTTAGGTTTGTAGCTAGGGCTAATGTTAGGTTTAAGGTAAAGTGAAGGGTTAATACTAGGATTAGTGTTAGGTTTAGGGTTATGCCTAGGGTCAGTTTGAGGTTATGATTAGGGTTATTATTAGGGCAAGTGTTATTGTTACATTTTGGGCTAGGGTGTTGTCACCATGCTCAATATTCAAACACAGTGATCAATGTC
>NW_008329173.1:0-173 GCF_000622305.1 Nannospalax galili
ATTACTCATATTTGGATCTTCAATTTTGTTCCATTGGTCTATGGGTCTATTGAGAGTACCATGTTGTTTTTATGACTATAGCTCTGTAATACAGCTTAAAATATGGTATAGTAATCCCCCCAGCATTGCTCTTAGTGCTCAGGTTTGCTTTGGCTGTCTGATGTCTTTTGTGC
>NW_008329173.1:357-826 GCF_000622305.1 Nannospalax galili
AAGATTTAAATTTTTCATTTTAGATGTCTTTAATATATTTGGTCAAGTCTATCCCAAGATATTTAATTTCATTTTTTTGCAGCTATTGTGAATGGGAGTGTTTCCCTGTGCTCTTTCTCTGATTGCTTGTTATTGGTATATAGAAAGGCTACAGACCTTTGTAGATTAATTTGGTAACCTGCCACTTTACTGAATGTGTTAATAATTTCTAGGAGTTTTCCGGGGAAATTTTTGGCGTCCCTTAGATATAATATCATCTGCAAAAAGGGGTAATTTGATCTCTTCTTTTCCAATTATCACTCCTTTAATTTCCTCCTCTTGTCTTATTGCTCTTGCAGGAGTTTCAAGTACTATGTTAAAGAGAAGTGGAGATAGTGGACAACCTTGTCTGGTTCCTCATTTCAATGGGAATGTTTCTAGTTTTTCTCCATTTAGAATGATGTGGGTTTGTTATATATGGCTTTAATTA
>NW_008329174.1:0-628 GCF_000622305.1 Nannospalax galili
GTGCACTTACATACATGCAGACAATACACTCATATACATAAAATAAAATAATAACAAAAAAAATTTTTTGGTCTTTTCGAGACAGGGTCTTCCTGTAGCCCTACCTGTCCTGGATTTACTATGGAGACCAGGCTGGCCTTGAACTCACGGAGATCCACCTTCCTCTGCCTCCTGAGTGCTGGGATTAAAGGCATGCGCCACCACACCCGGCCTAAAAAACTATTTTTTAAAAGAATTAAGAAATAAAAATAAATTGGGCTGAGCAGGTAAAGGTGCTTACTGATGACCTGAGTTCAATCCCCAGGCACATATGGTGGAAGGCAGGAACCGACTACTGCAATTTGTCCTCTGGCCTCCATATGTGCACCAAGGCATGTGTACACACACACACACACACACACACACACACACACACACACACACATAAATCAAATAAATATAAAGAAAATATTTTTACTTTTTTATTGAGCTTTTAAATTTCATACATTTCCCACTCAAATCCAGACCCTTTTCCCCATCCATTCCTCCCCAATCCCCCCACCAAACCCTATGCACTCTGCCATACATGTCCCATACATTGTACCCAAATGTCCTTCAGTATAAATGTGTCCACTGGAGTCTAGTCAGC
>NW_008329175.1:0-687 GCF_000622305.1 Nannospalax galili
CACTTGAACTGCTCCATGAAAAGTAATCTTGTCTGGTTGACATGATGGATCCTGCATGCATGAAGATATGTTTAGTCCCCAGAACCCATGTAAAATATAGCATAGTATGCTAGCACATGCTTGTAGTCCCAGTTCCTGGGGCTCACTGAGTAACCAGGCTTTGTAAGGTCCAGATGAATGGAAAACCATGTCTTAGAAAATGATAAAACACAAAATAGATGGGTGACACTTGAGGAACAACAGCCTAGGTTGTCATCCAGCCTACACACACACACACACACACACACACACACACGTGCACGAGATCACACATATGCATCCACTGACACAATACCTTGGCAATGGTATTGCTTTTGTTGAGCCCTCTTTAAATAGAAGAAGTAGAAGACCTCATGAAGCTTGCTAGTCAGTCATTCTAGACAAACCAGTGAGCTCCAGGTTTAGTGGAAGACTCTGGGATGGAATGACGACATTTCAGTGATAACATTTCTCGCTGCTCATTGTGTTCCAACAAAGCTTTTATTCACAGAAAAAGAAAGAGTATGTGGAATATGGGGCTTAGTTTTGAAACTTACTGTAGAATATACAAAACCTAAAGTTTATCATTCTAATTACATTTAAGTGAACAGTTCAGAGGGAATAAGTAAGTCCCCTTTCCATAAACAATTTCCAGGGGGCTAGAGAGAT
>NW_008329175.1:2405-3236 GCF_000622305.1 Nannospalax galili
GGAAACCACCATCCATATATCAAAACAGAAACGAAGCTACCCATCAAACAGGCGGAAACCGTAAACACCACTCAGAGATGGCACCTTTCCCTACTAGGGTTCAGTAGAGGAAATTTTAAAACAAGTTGGGCAGATGATCCACAATATAGAACTAGATACTTGTCCACATTGACACTAAAACGAACTGAAGGAAAACACGTTAGTAATTACAAGTTCCCTCTAAGGAAACATTTTGGCCCATGACAGCAGTAAGAGTCAGTGGGCTTCTTCCTTTCTGCGTTACTTTTGTGTTTTTTTCAAATTTGATTTTACTGAACTTTTGCGTTTCATACAGAACATCTCAACAGATCCTAATCATCTTATACCCCAGTGGCACCCTCTCGTAGCCCATCCCCTCCACACTGAAATGCCTATATTCTGTCATTTGTAATGTGATCCGTAGCATCCTTCCTAAATTAGTCATAAGGAAATAATCTCAGCATCCATCTTTGCTATTATACTTATTGATCCAAACCTCTTCCATGGCAGGTTCCACTTCACTTCTGACCCATAAGAGGGAGATAAAGCATTCTCCCCACATGCAACTAGTCTTGATAGAGGTCATAAGGATAATCTCAGCATCCATCTTTGCTATTATACTTATTGATCCAAACCTCTTCCATGGCAGGTTCCACTTCACTTCTGACCCACATGAGGGAGATAAAGCATTCTCCCCACATGCAACTAGTCTTGATAGAGACACAGATGTTGCAAAGGAAAACTTTCAGATGCACCTAAGTTAATCATGAAATGTGAGGCACTAATAGCCCCAGATCTATTTATGTAGCTCTG
>NW_008329175.1:4176-9036 GCF_000622305.1 Nannospalax galili
CTCAATGTTGGATATCGGGGATTCACTCACGATCTTCTGGGCTCCAAAGGGCTTGGGAAGCTCCACTTCTCTGACTCTGCCATCCACAACACAGCTTATCTCAGAGGCTCAGGCCGGCTCCACTACACACCTGGAACTGTCCTTGTTAATCCTCCCATGGTCCAGGGATCTCCAATATACTTGGATCTCCATTCTAACTGAGGCTGCACCTTCACCAGTGGCCTGTCCTGGCCTCACAGGATGCCAAACCTCAGATTCTCTCCATGACACCTTCAATCCTAGGGGTGTTCACTGCACTTTCACCAATGACCTTTCCTGGCCTCTCAGGGTGCCAGGCCTCAGCTGCTCTCTGTGACCTCTCCATGTCTTCAAAGCCAGGACTATGTAGGAGACTCTTACACATTACCATGTCCTGATTCCAGCCTGAGATGGAGCCTCGGGCCCTGTTTGGATCAGAGCTTCTGTGTGCTGACCTTGAGGTAACACTTCCCAGAAGATTTCACCTCAGTGATGCTGGTCTCTTCTTACATCTTGTCAGCCCCAGCTGACCAGCATCAATTATTATCCCAGTAAAGCACAAAAGGTTTCACTTTCAAAAATTCTTTAATCAAATGCATCACAGAAACAGCGCTGATAGTCATTCCTTCCCTTAAAGAGTCACAAGCCAGGCCTCCATCATGCAGTTTGTTTTCAGCATAATTGTTTCAAGCTCCTCAGCAACACCTCTCTAAGCTCTGAGCACTCCATGACATTTCCAGCCCAAAGTTGCAACACTTCTTCCACCCTCCAAGACAGATATGATCAGGTTCATCACAGCAATATCCCACTCTGTGGTACCAATATCTATCTTAGTCAATTTCTGTTTGCTGTGAGAAAAACACTGATCAAAAGCATCTTGGGTAGGAAAGGCTTTATTTGGCTCACAGCACAGTCCATCATTGAGAGAAACTCAAGGCAGGAACTCGGGACTGGTTCCTGGAGGCAGGAGCTGAAGCACAGACCATAGAGGACTGCTGCTTATTGGCTTGCTCTCTTGGTCCATACTCAGTCTTCTTTCTTATACAATACGGGGCAACCTGCCCAGAGGTGGCACCACCAACATCACACAACAATCAAAAACTGCCCCACAGTCATGGCCACAGGTCAATCCAATGGAAGCAATTCCCTCATTGAGGCTCCCTCTTCCCAAGTGTGTCAAATTGACAAAGTTGTCCAGCAGAATTAGTTTGAAACCGACCTTGAAGCAAACATTTTGGGTGATGCAAACTACTCTTTTAGCAAGACATATTTGACTCTGGGGTCCTTTGGGTAAAGAGTTCACAGGTAACACTGTAGGAGAGGAACCTCCTTATCAACAAAATGGCCATTCTCCAGAGAAAGGGGGGAGGTGAACCATTAGCATCACCACTTCCAACATTGAAATGTGTCCCACAAGAAAGAAAATTACAGTAAAACAGCATCAACTGCTACCTCCAACTCCTGCAAGATAAACTCTCCTGACAAATACAGTTAAATAATGTTCCTCCTCATGCCGTGATCTGTAATAAGCACTGCTCAGAATTTGTAAAGCATCAAGTTCTGATTAGGGAAAGGCTTATTATGTGAGACATAATTGTAGAGGCTTAGGGTTATAGTATCTAAATCTTTCACTCGTATCTGCCTTATAAATAAACGGTTTGTTTTCCTTCTACAAGATTTATCGGTGCAGTTTCGCCATCTGTGGTGGGTTTTGAACACATATTTTTCTGCCTTATAAATCCTTACACGTAGCAAGAGCTGACACTTAGAATAATGATTTCTCAATGAGACACAGAACTGGATTTATTAGCAGGTTTTATAATTCAAGTGAAAAGTATATAATATAAACTTCCAAAAGCCCAGATTTATGTATGCTTGCAATAAATCAGCAGCGTAAGTATCCACAAAGTTCTTTCCTTTAAGCCCTCCTAATAATTTGGTCAATTTCTGGGTAAATACTTCATGCCTTTTAATCAATTCTAGGTTCATACTGAGGGATCATTATTTTGGTAAATATATGTAGCTACACGGTCATCCTCAGTGGATGTGTTTGAAAGCCTGTCTTCGAGCCTATGAACAGTTATAAAGCAGTAATGTTAACACCATGTAAAGAGTGAATAATCATATTACATCCAATTTGAAATGGATAAGGCAGAATTCAAACCAACTCTGCTCCCTTTCTCAAAAAAATAAAAAATAAAAAAAAGACATAACTTAAGCGTCATGTCTAGGTAGTAAGAAGTTGTATTTGTTGCTGGATAGATGGCTCAGTGGTTAGGAGCACTGACTGCTCTTGCAGAAGACCTGGGCTCGATTCCCAGCACCCATGTGGTGGTTAACAACCATCTGTAGCTCCTGATCCAGGGTAGATGACGCCTTCTTCTGACCTCCACAGGCATTGCACAACACCAGGGCACTTATACACATGCAGGCAATACAACCACACACATAAAAAGAAAATAATAAAACATTTTAAAAAGGAAGTCATACTTTACCATAGTTACATTGTATGATAACTGACCTTTAGCAGTTGTGTGCATTTTTTGTTTTATTGTGACACTAAGAAATACATAGGGGCACATATTTTTTTCCCAAACAAACTGATCCAACAGTTTGCAAGGTCCCTTCATCCCTGAGATGCTCTGGAAGAAAGTCTCTTCACTGCCTGGTATGGTATCTGGCCCCACGGAGAATCCAGCCCAGCAAGCCTGAACATGGACCTGTCTGGGAATTATGAAAATAGATTACTCTCTGTGTCAACTGAAATTGTGCTTTCTCTCTTCAGTGTCTCTATACATGGAAACTTGTAAACAAGAGTTAAACTTGTGAAACTCTACCCTTGTCTACATTCCTGTATAATCCCACAAACCAACATTATGTAATGCACAGTTCATTAAAATAGCTGTTCAAACTTTCTGTGCCATATGTCACGTGGTATCATTCTTAAGCACATTATCGGTTAACAGTCTCACAACTGGCCCAGTCACACTGACGAGAGAGGACAGACACCAACAGTTACACATGCAGAGCAATCCCCTTAGCTGCACCAGAGCTGGCTCAATAATTGTCACATGCAATTACAAGAAAAATATTGACTTAGTTTCCAATAATAGATTAAAAACATGTTAATATCATGAAGTGTTAAAGTAGCCTTTAAAGATTTTAATCAGTGATGCATTTCATTAAGAGGAAAGTCATGCAATTAGATTATCAAAAATATGGGGTTCAGGCAGTGGTGACAGCACATACAAGACCCAAGGAACCTCAACTCAGACCGAATCCCTACATAGAACTGGAGACGTGGATAGCAAGTACCCGCCCTAGCTGAGGAACTTTGGGCAACTGATAGCTGTTTGGAAAGGGAGACCCAGTTTTCTTATGTATATGAGTCTGGGTAGGCTAGCCAGGCTCCAGTGGACCATCCGACACTGAAGGACAGTTAGGGACAGAGTTTGACTCAATAGGATATATATATATACATATATATATATATCTTATTTAATATATATTTATATATATTACTTGTTTAATATATATTACTTACTGCTGTGATAAAAACACTGGTCAAAACCAACTTGCAGAGGAGGGGTTTTTTGTTTGCTTACAAGCACAGTTAATCTTCAAGGGACTCCAAAGCAGGAACTCCACAGGATCATAGACCACAGAGGAAAGCTGAAGCTGATTACTAGCTTGTTCCTCCAGCCCACGCTCAGCCTGCTCTCTTATACAATACAGGACCGCTTGGTCAGCAGTGGCAATGCCCACAGTGGGCTGGGTCCTCCCACATCACTCAACAATTACGAAAATGCCCTCACAGACATGACCACAGGCCAGTTCATAGGAGACAATTCCTCAAATGAAGTTCTCTCTAACCAGGTGTGTCAAGTTGATGACCAAATTTCTCCAGCATACACACACACACACACACACACACACACACACACGTATGTATGTATAATGGAGTACATAAAATCAGGTGGAGGGTAGTAAGGGGTGTGTAAAGAAGACATCTGAATATGATCGATACATATTGTATGAAAGCCACAAAAATTCATTTTAGTAACATAAAAACGAATTCATGCTGGATGTGGTGGCAGATGACTTTAATCCTAGCACTCGGAAGGTAGAAGCAGGTGGATCTCTGTGAGTTTGAGGCCAGCTAGGGTTACGCAATGAGAGACTCTCTCAAAGAAAAAGAAGGAGTTTTAGGTGGTACAAAAATGGTCAGCTCATTACTTCAGCCAGTAAAGTGTTTGCTTTACAAGCATGAGGACCTGAGTTCAATCACAGGGCTCAGATAATAATTGGCTTCTCAAAAAACCAGGTAAAGAACACGTGAGGAAGAAGACCGTATGTACCCTGAGTTCCATACGCTTGCAAATGCACGTGCACATACACCTGCACAGTTATGTGGTCCTGCACCAACATGAACATGGACATAACCTCAAAACACACAAAAAACCTAAATCATGTTAACTATGATAGATATTAAACTCATTACTTTAAAGGACAGAACAAGTCCAGCTGGAGTGATGTGTCAGCAGTTAAGAGGACATACTGCTCATGCAGAAGACCCTAATTCAGTTCCCAGTGCATACATCAGGTTACTCACAAGACTGGATTCCCTGGTAACAGGGGGATCTGGTGCATCTGGACTCCATAGGGACATGTGCGCTCATATGCACATACCTACACATACATACATACATGCAGGCGCACACACAAATTTTTTAAAAATAAGCTTATTTTTTAAAGGCTTGAACAAGAAAAGGAAACTTTGAAGGTTGTAATAACAAAGCTAGATGTTAAATAGGATGACTAAATAGATTTTTCTTTCAATGA
>NW_008329175.1:10392-11163 GCF_000622305.1 Nannospalax galili
ATGAGACAGGTCATAAAATGAAGTAAGCCTGCTGCAGCCTCCCTGTACCAGTAAAGACTTGAGGGGCAGCCACCCACGTGGAGCAGGTAGTTGAAGACTTTAGAAATTAAATAGCCATGACCTGTCCCTGACAGTGAACACTTCCCAAACACTGACTAATGCAAATGCAGGTGAGGGTGGGGAGCAACAGAGTCCCAGCCATTGTGCGACAATAGGCAAATGACACAGACACTTTAGGGTAAGAATTTGCCAGTTTCTTTCCAACTGTTACTTAGTTACTTTCCTCCTGTTCTTATAAAATACCATGCCCAAAGGCAACGTAAGGATGGGTTTAATGTATCTTACAGTTCCAGGGGCTAGATTTGCATAATGATGGGTAAGGCTTGGTGGCTGGAACAGGCAGTTAGAGGATGACATCTCAACCTCACAGGGAAGGTGAGGAGAGCAACGAGGAAGTAGAAAAAAGATATAAAACGTCAAAGCAGGACTCTGGTGATGTAATTCCTCCATCAATGCTCCACTTCCTGATGGTTCTATGACCTCTGCAAACAGCACCACCAACTGAGGACCAAGTGTGAAATATATGAGCCGATAGGGGACATTTAGCACTGAAACCTCAAGAGAAACCATGTGTGCTCGTACCACATGAATGAGCCGTAGCACACAAGTATTTACTCAAACGAATAAAAAACTCAGAAAATAAAAAAAG
Source organism: Nannospalax galili (assembly GCF_000622305.1). Taxonomy (NCBI): domain Eukaryota; kingdom Metazoa; phylum Chordata; class Mammalia; order Rodentia; family Spalacidae; genus Nannospalax; species Nannospalax galili. Next base: position 11,102 of record NW_008329175.1, read on the forward strand.
CAATATTTTTGCTTTGCGCTGATTCTTTGCCTTATTTTTTCTTTCATCCTTTCTGTCTTTCT
>NW_008329175.1:12109-14202 GCF_000622305.1 Nannospalax galili
GCTAACTGTTCAATATCACATTTGTTTAGAGACAGAAGTTTACATGTATTCTTGCTTGTTGACATGAGTTCTTAGATGTTGCCTGCAATGACCTGGAACTCACGTAGCCAATGCTGGCCTTGAACTTGTATCAATCCTCCTGCCTCTGATTCTTATATGCTGTCATTTTAGGTGTGCACCATCACACCTACCTCCTAACTCTTGATTACTCATTAAAGAGGCTCCAATGATTTTCTAGAACGTTCTTGTCCAAATATCATACTGCAATATTCTTCATGAGTCACCAAACAAAAGGTTTAATAAGTAACTGTACATTAAAAGTATACCATAAATTACAAACCCATTATAGTAACAGTACTCAGAAAGCCAGTAATGGCATAAAAGTAGGATTATTCTGTCTCTGTACCACATACTTGCTACATACTTGTTCTGGTTTTATTCCTCCTGTGGTAATATATTCATGGATGAGAAACTGCATGGGAAGAACAAAAGGTTTACATAGCTTACAATGTCAGGTTACCGTCCACCATTTCCTGAGAGTGAATGCACCTTGTTACATCACATTCACAGTCAACAGGAAGGACAGATTAAAAGCACCTTTGCAAGCTCTTAGCGAGCTTTCTCCTCTCTTGTACTGTTCAGAGCCATCCACCTAGGGGATGATGCTACCCACAATGGGCTAGATCGTCCTACACCAAGTAACAATCAAGATAATCCCCCACGGGCCTGCTCTCAGGCCAGGTTGATCTGGTTAGTTCTTCACTGAGAATCTCTTTTCAGTAGAATCTTGGTTGTGTCAAGTTGACAAGAAACTAATCTAGGTTGTGTAAAGTTGACAATTACAACTAAGCAGCACATCTTCCCCCTAACAGTACCACCCTCGATGGTCTACCCATATCAATTATCTTCATCAAGACAATCCCCCACAGACATAAATACAGGCCATCCTGACCTAGAAAAAATTTCATCTCTAGATTGTGATCTTAGGGTTTGGACAGATTGACAATTAAAACTAACCAGCTAATCCAAGTCACCAATGGGTTTCAGAATGATATTTTTGATATAAAATACCCGTAAAATTATTTTTGTCAATAAATTAGTTCTATGTATACCAATCTGCAGTGATTTCTTCTCATTCTAAACTATGACCTCATTGTTTTAAGTGTCATTTGAGGCATGGCACAATCTTGATCTGTCAAATAAACATGGCTGTAAATTCTTAGAGGAAAGTTTGCAACATTCTTTCTTCTGCTCTGTAAGAACTTTCTCCATTGGTAAGAACTCACCTCACTGACCTGTAATGGAATCCATATTGAATTTATACCTGGAATGGGTTCTGACAAGAAGTAATGAGGACAGTGTTTCAAATGCAACCATATATGGTTCCCAAAGGAGTCTGTAAAGTGTTTTCTTTGCAAGCATAACGACTTGAGATCAATTCTCAGCAAGCATATTTTTTAAAATGCCACTCGTAGGGGCTAGGGTGGTCACTCAGAAGTTAAGAGCATTGGTTGTTGGTTGAGAGAACCCAGGTTTGGTTTTCAGCACCCACATGCCTGCTAACAACCATCTGTGACTGCAGTTCCAGGGGATCCAACACCCTGTCTGGCTTCTGCAGGCATTGCATGTATGTGGTACACTTAACACACATGCAAGTAAAATATGCATACTCATAAATTAAAAAATAATAATTAAAAAAGAAAGGCCAATGTAACACTTGTAATCCCAGTGCTGGGTAGACATAGATTCCTGGGGTGTTTGACCAGCCAGCCCAGCCTACCTGGTGGCTTTCAAGCCAATGACAGACTAACCAAGGGAGACAGAGTTCCTGAGAAAAAACACGCAGGACTGCCCCATACTCCACATATGTACACAAACATATACATGAACACATAGACACACACACACACACACACCACAGAAAAGGAAAGCATCTCCCTTATTGATAAGCAAGTGTCATTAATAAGTAGATTTGAAATTTTTCAATGGGTTTTAGCCTTTAGGGGAAGGGGCTATAATTATAATTTACGAGTTTTATCAAACATAGGGAGAGGTTGCCCTTTTGAACACACATATGGACATTTTGAATTCAA
>NW_008329175.1:15656-19324 GCF_000622305.1 Nannospalax galili
ATTTTAATGCTTGCCTTTTAATATAGGCATATCGAATGTGGAAGATTCCTCAGTGACCAAAGTGGTTACCTTCCAAGTACAAGGACCTGAGTTTGATCCACAGGTTCATTGTAAAACTTGGCAAAGTGTCATAGTGCATACTTGTAATCACAGCAGTGCATAGCTGTAATCACAGATAGATGGATCTATGGGGATAACAGGTCTCCCAACTGAGCCTACTTGCTGAGATCCAGGACACTGAGAGACCATGATTCAAAATATGTGGATGTCTGTCCTGAAGATCCACTGGGATTGTCCTCTGACTTCCACATGCATGGACAGGTACATCCACACACAGGTAAACACACAAAAGCACATGCCTACATACAAGCACGTAAACACAGTAAAATATAGACAGGCATGTTGTGCTTCGAATTCCCAAGTGCATCCTTTTTCAAATAGTCTCATTTTGTAGCTTAGACAATCCTGAAATTTGTGATCGCCTTTCCTCATTCACTCTGCCTCTCCAACTCCAGACATTTACTACCATGTCCAGCTTTGAAATACAGCCTTCTCTTGTCATCATGGAAATGCTATTTCAGGGCAGAAAATAACATACTTACAACTCTGTACAAATTATACCTTCTTCCTAGATCCAATAAACAAAGTCCACTACTTCCTTTACCTTTGTTTAAGGTTCATTGAAAGGTGTTCCTTTGTCAGAAAGGACTTTTTCTCAAAATACTGAAGAACACTTTTGCTAAAACGAGGGCAAATTTCATGAAGCACAGCTCATGGTGGTCACACCACTTTTTTACATGCATGTACATGTGTATCCGTGTGTATATTCACATATGTATTAATGCACAAGCACATGTGTTCATCTGCCAGGTGTCTTCCTGACTCAAAACCATTGTAAATTTGGAAGAGTCTCGTGCTAAATCTGGAACTCTCTGACTCAATATATCTGGCTGGAAAGGGAGTTCTAGGGATCCACTGTCTCTCCCTCCACAACCTCTGACATTCCAGGTGCACACCATATTGTCTGCCTTTTAATGTGGGTGCTGGGGAGGGAACTCAGGTCCTCAGGCCCCCCTTTGCTGACTGACCCATTTCACCTCTGCCTGCACTTGATATCGTGATCGGTACACTTTTTCATCTCAGATCACCGTGGTGAACAGCTCCCTCCCTGACAATTACGTCTACAATCCAAAGTTTCTCCTGTCTACATGATTTTCAGTGGGTTCCAATCCAATACGTTGAAGCCCTTCAAAATAGTGACATTTCAGCTTCGTGTCCCCAAGGCTGCTGTCCTGCTGATCAGTAAACACTGTGCTGGTAAAAGTTCACAACAGAAAGGCCAAAGCGATTCTGAGCTGAGGCATAGAATTAATAACTTAGTCTAATGAAAATCGAATCATGCATTATCCTCCTCGCTCTGTTCTGTGAAGAAAACCAGGGAATCTTCCTTCTTAGGTTTATTTACTTCCCTGTAGTCAGCCTGCAAGCTTATTGCACAATCCCTATCCATATCCATGCCAAAATAACTCTTATCAACAGTCCATCCAAGATCGTATTCTACAGATCCAATAGCGCGCAATGTAAGGTACTAACACTGATCTGTGTTTTGTGATTTTTTTTAAAATATCCATTTACTTCCCGTCAACATCACTAAAGAACTAACTATTAATCAGGAAACAAAAATTTCACACTCTATCCTAAAGTTTACAGTCTATGCAATCTAAAGAAATAAATTTGCACGGACTATTTTAAGGAGACATTTTCCGCCTTCTTTGTAGGTTTCCAAAATAACAAGAAACTGTGTCCAGGGACTGCAGAGATGGTTCCCCAGTTCAAAGCACTGGCTGATCTTGCAGAGGGCCCGTGTTTGATACCTGGTACCAAAAGGACAGCTAACTACCATAACTCCATTTCAAGGGGATCTGACGTCCTCTGCTGACCTCTGTGGTCACTGCACAACATGGGTGCACCTACATATATAAGGCAATACATTCGTACACATAAACATAAAAATAAAATATTAAATAAAGAAACTTCATACAGCATCTGTTCAACAACCCATTTTGGCCTGCACTAAAAGGCATTGAAATCTAGCTTGGCTACTGTGTCACCAAATATCCTGCTGACAGACACATGACACGTAAGTCCTTAGAGATGGCCCAAAGCTTGGTTATTGTAGGGATGCTCTTGTCAATAACAACGAGTCCATTTTTAGACATGTACTTATCAAAATGTAGTTTATTCTCAGCTGTTTGTCACTGTGACAAAAGTTATGAAGAATGAGCAACTGAATGAATGAAAAGTTTGCTATGCTCTGTGCTCAGTTCATGTCTCTTTATTCTTCTGAGGTAAGTATAAGAAAGAATCATGACAGAAGCCCATTGTGGAGCTAGGATGCTTTAGCACCTACTAAAGAGAGAAAGGAAGAAGAAGGAGAGAGAGAGAGACAGAGACAGAGAGATAGAGAGAGACAGAGAGAGAAAGAGGGACAGAGAGAGGCAGAGAAATTGGATTTGGTAGGGGTAGGTGAGGACGTTGTTCTGTTCTGGACTTTGCTACCTGTAGCTTTACGTACATGTAAAATAAAAATAAATTTTAAAAGGGTGAGGCTAGGTATATAACATTAGTAGTAGAGTGTGTGATTGCTTAGCAGTTTCGAGACCCTGAATTAAGTCTCTAGTATGATTGATCAATCAATAGATAGATGATAGATAGCTAGATAGATGATAGATAGATAGATAGATAGATAGATAGATAGATAGATAAACAGGTGCATGAATGTACGAATAAATAATAGGTAAGTATATAATACAAAGAAGTATATATAGATGGGTGAATAGTTTATCAATGGATAGTGGATATGTAGTAGATGATAGTAGCAGTGACGGATGGGTAAATAGATGACAGATAGATAGATAGGCAGATGTATGTATGTATGTATAGATGTATGGATGTATGTATGGACGGATAGATGATAAATAGATAGATGATAGATAGATAGATGATAGATAGCTAGATAGATATAGATGACAGATAGATAAACAGGTGCATGAATGCATGAATAAATAATAGGTAAGTATATAATACAAAGAAGTATATATAGACAGATGAATAGTTTATTTATCGATGGATAGTGGATATGTAATAGATGATAGTAGCAGTGATGGATGGGTAAATAGATGATGGATAGATAGCTGGGCAGATGTATGTATGTATGTATGTATAGATGTATGAATGGATTTATGGATGGATAGATAGATGATAGATAGATAGACAGATGACATATAGATAGATAGATAGATAGATAGATAGATAGATAGATAGATAGATAAGCAGCTGCATGAATGCACAATGCACGAATAGGTGAGTATATAATACAAAGAAGTATATATAAACAGATGAATAGTTTATCGATGGATAGTGGATATGTAGTAGATGATAGTAGCAGTGATGGATGGGTAAACAGATGGTGATTTTGATGATAGATGATAGGTACATATAGATGATAGATAAATGATAGATACATACATAGATGATAAATAGATACATAGATTACAGATGATAGATAGATGATAGAATGATAGATAGATAGATAGGTAGATAGATAGATAGATGGATAATAGAAGATAGATAGATAGATAGATAGATAGATAGATGATAGATAGATA
>NW_008329175.1:19657-27155 GCF_000622305.1 Nannospalax galili
ATCTTCTCTTCCTATGCATGTTACAGATTGCTATATATGCTCCAGGAAGAACTTTCATTAATGTTATTATTTTATTGCTTTGTGATATTTTTCTTTGGGTTTCATGTGTATCTTTTGATTTTGGAAGCACGAGACTCTCTCCCGAGGATGTATAAAGAAATGTGTTGTGTTACAAAGTGGAGATACATGTCTGAGAACTTAAGTCACTTCCTGCCAATATCATGTATGATGTATGTCCTGTCTTTCAAAGACCAATATGACCTTTGAACTCTCTCTAGGGATGTAAAAAAGCCCCGTGAGAAGAAAATAACAACAGAAACGGCTTTTGTCAGGACAGAAATGAGTGAGCAAAGGGACCAGAAATGTACTTGTCAAAGAAAGTCTCAGCCTCAATTCTGGGAGGCAGGATACAGGACTACGAAGATAGCTTCAAGCATATGCATTCTGTAACCCTAGCTTGCATCCTTTTCCCTAGACTTGGCCTTTTCACGCCTATCTGAAAACTAGGTAAAATGAAAATGTAGAAGGAGAGAAGGTCCACAGACTTTCTTCCCAGCACTCTGCAACTAGAGAGTCAACAACACTGAGTTCTGCACAGGAGAACTCGAAATGTTCAGCGTTTGCTTAAAGCTTTTCTCTATAACTGAGTGTCATGTATGATTAGGTCAAGAGTGAACCACGCCATTAAAGTTTCTTGGAAAGGGAAGAAGGCCTGCTCCCACTGAGGGTTCTCTCTTGGTGAGAGGCAACACTTGGCTGGGTTCCAATCATATCTCAGGAACCCTAGAAGGAAAGCCATTATCATGTATGTTGCTATTTACTGTAAATTTGTTGAAAGGACCTGACACAAAATTACCTCTCAGATGAGCTTCATTAAGAGAGGTACCATCATAATCAGGATTAGCTATGAGTGAGTCCAAATGTCATACCACAGGCACCATAATGGGGTCTTAAAAAGACAGGAAAACCCTTCAATTCCCAGAAAGGAGCTTCATGAGGAGAAGCATTTACAATTTATAGAATAACAGAATTCCTGCACAGCAAGAGCCTTCAGTTTCCAAAGTATCAGGAGAAACAGAGCACCACCATGGCTGCACCAGACAGCCACAATCCCTCCTTGAGTGAGAGGACCTTCCACTCCTGGGGACAAAGTGAAATGCTGACTGATAGTTTCCTCTACCACGCAGTCCAGCCTGGCCTGGCCAACATGGCTGGAGTCACAAGGAAGGAAGGAAGCAGAAAGGAATGAATTTGTTATTCAAGGTTGTCCTTGGTTTGGAGATGGTGGTGGGGTGGGGGTAGGCTTGCTCAGACTCACAAGTAAGACAAAGTGAATGCAACACTTTTAGACCTGTAAGGTCACAGCAAATTTTATCAACTCTGTCCAGGGAGAGAGGGTGCATGCAGTATGGAGGTATATACCATGAGAGATAGAGAGTCTCTAATTTACCAATATGCCCAGTGGATATTCATCAGATGCTGAGGAGTCAGGGACGGTGCTGTGTATCAGAGAAACAGTATGAGCTATCTACTACTGAGGTCATTGGTCTTTGAGTTAAGTAAGCACAGAGATACCCAGGAACATGGAGCTCTTTTACTCCCTTACTCTGGACAGTAAATGATGCATCTCCTGTGAACTCAGAGGTACCTAATGCTAGCACTGGGTGTCTTAACTAATTGAAGGAGTTGTCTGATTGTCTCCAACCTTGGGTATAAGCAATGACAACATTACAGTTGTTTTCTACAGATTGTTCTCAAAGTATTTCGTATGTGGCTACTCTGGGGAGTTTGTTACAGTTTGAAACCATCAGGAAAAGACCACTAGATTCGATTCAAATTTTAATTAGTCAAATTTATTAGGGCTTTAGCCATCCCTGGTCTCTTAGTCAGATTCAGGACCCAGGGCCCCCAACGGAAAGGTAAAACTAGCTTATAAAGGCAAAAACCACAAATACCATAAGAATTTCATCACACATGAGTAATGCCAGGTGGGCCTGAGTAGGGTCAGGATGGCCAAGTTAGCAGATGAGCAAACTACAGAAGGCAGAGCAAGCTTGTTTTAGTCCTGCTCTTAACAGATGTGTAGAGACCTTGACACTTTCTGGTTACTATTGTTATTTAGGCTTCTTGGCCAGGCAAGAAGCACAGCTACAGTGTCTGGGAGGTGCCCAAGGTCAGCCACTCCAAAGAAAGCACTCTTCTAAGGGGAAGCAGCTAAGTTCAGACCTGACCTTGAAGCCAGCTGTTGTTCTAGGTTTTGAAGTTTAAAGTGGCTGCTTTATACAAAATGTGTGTGCATTCTGTGCATGTGAGTGTCTGTATGAAAGTGTATGCACTGTGTGCATATGAGGATTTATGGTGTGTGCATGTGAGTTTGTAAAGCCTGTGCATGTGTGTTTTTGGTGTGTTCACGTGTGTGCAGCCTGTGCATGTGAGTGTGTATGGTTTATATGTGTATGTGTGTATTGCCTGCATGTAAATAAGTGCACCCATGTCATGCAATGCCCGCGGAGGACAGAAGAGGCTGTCGGATCCCCTGGGACTGAAGTTACAGGCGGTTGTTGGCTTCCCTATGGGTGCTGGGATTCAAACCCGGGTCTTCTGCAAGAACAGCCAGTGTTCTTAACCACTGAGCCATCTCTCCAGCCCATTTTTTTTAGAGTGAGAACAACTTTGATTAGACAAAATGAAAGCATCACAAAAAGGGTGAGCTTTCCTGAATGAGGTAGATTTACTCCCAAATCAGTAATAAGTTATTTCAAATGAAGAAAGCACAAAATGAGGAAAGAATAATTGAAAGGGAGCTGGTTGGGAGACCTTGACTAAATCAGACCCACAAAGGTATAGAGAGTTTCCACAATGTGGAATGTGCAATGTACACTTGTTTGGAAAAGCATATAGGTCAAAACCCCAAGAAATCCAGCATGCTGGTCTGATGAGATGGGTCAGTGGATAAAACTTCTTGCTGCTCTTATCTGAATTTATCCCCAGAATCCATGGCAGAAGGAAAGAACTGACTTCCAAAAGTCATCCATTGACTGCACATAGATGTCATGACACCTGCAAGCCCGTACTCAGACACACGTCCTTTAACACACATGATATTAATGTAAAAATTAAAAGATAAAACAAGAACTCCAGAAAATCAGAAGCTATTTGAATCCATCATTAAACAGTAGAAGAAACGATTACCAGAGTAGAGCAGGTAACTGGGAAAGAAAATAGATAAGACAAAACTCTTGTGATTGTCAGGAGAGAGAAATAAGAGTGATTCCAATGAAAAGAACTAGTTCAAGGATGCAAAGGCTGAACCAGAATGAATGGAAAGGAACGTGTGCACAATTATTGCTTCCAGTACCATGGAAGACTTCCCACGAACAAGCAGTTTCCCTGCTAAAAATGACAGACATTTTGCACCAGTGTAAATGGTCTCCAAGACAATGCATTGTAAGAGAGAGGGAAATGAACTCATGGATGGACAAATATAAAAATGATAAAATGATAATGTTCATTGGTTGGCTGTGCTGAAATGAACTGTAGATTCTAAGAACAGGGCTTTAGTAAAATTAATGTCTCCTATTTGGCAAAGAGATGGAGTCTCAATGTGTGTTGCCTCTGTCAGAATATAAAGTAGAATTTAAAAAAAAATAAGTTAGACTACTTGTGTGACTTTTCCTACAGAGAAGTAACCAATCACCTGTTTGTGCTAGATGAGCTCTGATCACAGACCACAGAAATGACTCCATCCAAGATTAGCTTAGTAAGCCAGTGAGTTTACTGCAACCACCAATAGGGACATGGATGAGGTATTACTTACAGTAGTATGGATGACTCAAAAAACAACTGCATCTCAGATAAGCCCAGGTGTGTGTGATGACTCAAGGCAGTTGTAGTCCACATTCAGCAAGTTCAGCCAAACAGAGAGTGTCTTCACACCAGCATTTGTTATGGTTATTATAACCATGGTGAGCAACCTTGTGAACCTTGTAAGTTACAAGAGTTTCCTGAGCCTTGTAAGTTTCATTTACTTCCTGAGCCTCTTAACTGAGCTCTTAATGAGTCCTCATGAGTCCCTCTGCATAAAGAATGCTTCAGATGAAACAATTACACAAGAGAAGAAAAAAGTCCATCTAATCACATAAGGCCATAACAAAAGTTACAGTTTCCAAATGCAACTCAAATGAAATCTGAAATGTCCCTGACAGACTCTTATTTTCAATGCTTATCTCTCAGACAGTAATGCAATTTTGACCACTGGGGAAGCTTTAGGTGTGAGAAATCCATCATTGGGAACAGACCTCTAAATGTATTAACAAGTTCCTGGTTCATAGGATTTCAAAGCCTCAAAAATGTGGGTTAATGTGAAATGTGTTTGTGTCGTTCATACAATGGGCCTATAGAACCTGGAAATGGGCTTTCCTTCTCAGAGCAATGTGCCAACATGCATTGCTAAAGAATTTGCTCATATCAAGCACATGTGAACAGAAACATACAAACCCAAATTTAGAAACACACGAGGGATTGAGGCACAGTAAGAGGTGACTGTTGAAGCAGGCAGCAGGTGAGATCAAGGATTTCAGAAATTGGATGTCACTTTCCTGTCGCTGTGACAGAAACACCATGACCAAGGGAACTTATGGAGGGAAGAGTTTATTGAGCTTATGGTTCCAAAGGGGAAGAGTCCATTGGTGGCAGAGGTGTCTGGAGTAGGAGCAGAAGCTAAGCTCTCACATCTTCAAACAGGCACAGAGAGCAACTCCAGGTCCTGCAAGGCTTAAGAACTCTCTAAGCCCACCCCAGTGACGTGATTCCTCAGCATGACCACACACCACCCAAGACCTCCCAGGACAGCCCCACCAACTGGGGACAAAAGCATCCAAATACTTGGAGCCTGTGGGAGACATGCTCATTCAAACCACCACAGATGGTGTATTAGCCACTTTTCTGTTGCTGTGATAGAAACACTGACTGAAGCAATTTACAGAAGGAAGAATTTATTTGAGCTTACAGATCCAGGGGAATTACAGTTCATCATGGCAGGGAGGCATGGTGGCTGGAGGTGGCTGGAGCAGGAGCAGCAGAAGCTAAGCTTTCACATCATCACAGGCACAGGAAGCAAGAGAACTGGAGATCCAGCAAGGCTTAAGAACTCTCTAAGACCATCCCCAGTGACGTGCTTCTTCCAGGATAGCCATACCTTCTAAAACCTCCCAAAATAGCGCCATCATCTGGACAAAATGTCCAAATATTGGAGCCTATGGGGGACATTTTCATTCAAATCACATGGTAAGATAGAATTTCACATAAATATGTGCAAAATACAGAGTTAAACAAATAAATATTATGAATAAACAAGGGAAGCAAAAGATGAGATGGTAACTTTTGTTTAATAAAAAAAAAAGTACATTTAGGAGGATTGTTGCATTTCCAGCTAGTGTTAAAATTAAAACAAAAATAACTGTAATTTGGGGCCAATGTGATAGCTGAATCTGAAAAGCGCTACCCTTGCAGGCGAGCATGAGAATCCTGAATTTGTTGTCCCAAATCTGTGTAACAAAACAATTCTTCAGGCTGCACAGATGACTCAGTGTTTAAGAGTGCCTGCTACTATTGCAGAGACTAGGAGTTCAGTTTCCAGCACCAACTTCAGGCTGCTCACAATCACCTGTAAGGTCAGCTCCAGGGGATCCAATACTCTCTTCTGGCCTCAGTGGGCACCTCAACACATGTGTGCATATATACATGCAGATATACACAAGTACACATAAATTAAAATAAATAGCCTTAATATCCACTATGGGTAATCCAATTGATGGGAACATGGAAACAGGAGGATCTTTGAGTATCACTGCCCAGCCAGCCTGGCCTAACTGGCAAGTTCCAGGCCAGTGAGGAAACCTATCTCACCAAACAAGGTGGAAGGCATGTGAGGAAGTACACACATGGCTGTCCTACCTCACGCATACAAACACATGGGGCGCATGCACCTACACAAACATCAACACACATACATATAGAAAAGGTTGAAATCTTAACAGAAGATGAAATTAAAAAACATGAGTTAGAAATTATACCTCATGGGGATGGAGAGATGGCTCACTGGTTAAGAATACAAACCATTCTTGCAGAGGACCCAGGTTCGATTCCCAGCACCCACATGGCAGCTAACAACTGTCTGTAATTCCAGTTCTGTGCCATGTGACAGCCTCTTCTGTCTTCACTGGCATTGCACAACACGGGTGCACTTATCTACACACATACACACATACACATAAAATAAGAATAATGAAAATATTTTTAAAAAGAAAAAGTTGAAGTCTTAACAGAAGATGAAATTAAAAATCATGAGTTAGAAATTATACTTCAGAAATAACTGTGCGCAGTCCAGAAATTGAAAACAAAGGTATGAAACACATAGAGCTGAAACATTAGTTATGGCAATGTGAACTCCAAGTCTTAAGGGGGACTTTGAGCAAAAACAGCAAGAGTAAAGGCTGAAGACTTTATGTAGAGAGGTCACATTTAGAAAAGCGATGAAGCTTTAGCATCAGAAAGTTCATAATACAAGAAACACAATAAACTCGTGGGGGGTGGATCATGTTTACGTGCAACAGCATGGTCTTAAAAATTTACAGAAGAGTCATATAGTATTAAAAACAGTCAGAGTGGGGAGACGGTCATTACTTATAAAACTCAATAATTACATGGACTCGTTTCTCTTTGGCAGTAATGGAAGCCAGCAGGCAAAGGAATAAAGTGTCTTCATGCTCCTTGGAGAAACTTACTGTTGAGTCACAACAGTGCCCTGACCAGCAGCAAAAATATGATGCACATCATTCCGGAAAAACATAAAAACAAAGGCAGTTTTACACAATGAATAAAGCATTGACTTAAAAAAAGAAGAAAAACAATTCACGTGGGTATAACTGAGATAGAACAAATAGCCGTGGAAGAAGTTGGTAAATGCAATGAAATCTAAATAGACATGGCCACATTAAGCCAGTAGAGACGTTTTTAATTTAGACAGTAAGAAGCATGCCATGGTGTGGAAAGGCAGGGATGGGAAGGGCAGACAGGAAAAGAAGAATCCAGAATATGCAATTGAGATAATTGGCATTTAGGCATCCTAACTTTCTTCTCCTGGCTGATAGGAAGTATAAATACTGTGGGAATTTAAATTGGATATTTGAGTAGTAAAGAACTATGTGGCATATTTATACAGCAGAGTGTTAAGAATTAAGGAAAACAAAATTATGTCCGTTGCGGGAAAGTGGGCGGAAAAGGAGACCATCATGTTAAGTGAAAGAAGACAGAATTACAAGGCTGCCATGTTTTCTCTCCTATGTAAATAAACACAATATTGGTAGAATAATATAAAGCTAATGTGGAAGGAATGAACTGTGACCTCAGTGTAACTTTGTTTCGTCAGGTAGACGAGTACGAACAAATGCATTTGAGAGGAACCTACTGTATTCTTAATAAGTGTGGTGTTGGTAGA
>NW_008329175.1:27366-28443 GCF_000622305.1 Nannospalax galili
AGAAGTGGCAGGACTCTGCAATCTTCTACTTGTTCTCAAACCAAAAAGGCCACTAGGGGCTCAGTCTCAGGCCTAGATAAGACCAGGTACATAACCACAAAAAAATGTGGTGTGTGAGCACCTTGTTTTATCTTGCAGTGGTCTTTCTGGAAACACTAGCTACTATGTATCATATTTGGTAAAATAGCTGAGATGGAACTGTAAGTTACCCCACACTTGTCCAAAATACTTGCTTCTTTATAAAACACTGTTTAAATTTCCTACAAGACCCTACAGGGCTTGCATCCATCCATGCAGAGTCTGTAACGCACTTAAGGGCAGTATGATTACTGCCAAGGGATGGCATGAACAATCCTAAAAAATAAACAAACTCTGTATATATTTCTTGTCTTTCCCTCGCTTCTTGAAGTAGCAACTAAGACTGAACTCCATGCATAAGAAAGAATGACTTTCTCAGCTTCCTGAGTACGGTTTGACTCTTGTCGATGGCCCAGTCTTGGGTTAATTTCCAAGCAATATATGAACGTAGAAAAGGAATAGGAAGTACCCAGTGGAAAGAGAAGGGAAATACGATCAAAGTGCTAAAATGCAACATAAAAAACATAATAATGAAATGGCCTTTTGCACAAGGAATAACACTAATGTAAAAATTATAAGAATAACATTGCAGAACCGAAAGCGTGTCTTTTTCCAAACCAATAGAGAAGCGCTAAACGAAGTGAAGTCCTCAGACATTAAAAATGAATGGAGGGCTAGTGTGATAGCTCTCTCCGCTAAGGCTGATGACCTGAGTTCAATCCCCGGGAACCACATGGAAAAAACGGGAGAACTAAGTCTCGCAAGTTGACCCCATGCATCCACACATGTGATATGGTACAACACAAGCCCTCTCTCACACACACATGCGCACACACACACACACACACACATAGATGATAGATAGATAGATAGAAGATGATAGATAGATAGATAGATGATAGATAGATAGATAGATAGATAAGTAAATTAGTTAAAATTAAATAAAAATTAATGGAAGAGAGAAAAGAAATGAGGAAACACCAAATAACGCAGCAAAAT
>NW_008329175.1:29342-30520 GCF_000622305.1 Nannospalax galili
GAGACAAAGACAGACAATCTGTATATTATAACTGTAAAATTTAAATCATTATCAGGAAAGTATTAGAAGCTAATTCAACTTTATAGTCACTTCCTGATAATATACCAAACAATGGACATGCTGAGAAGTGGGCTAGAAAAGTAGCTAAAACTATTTTACAAAGGGTCATGTTGAAAATACATAGCAAGAGGTAAATACATGAAACTATCACATACAGAAAACTCATAATGTCAAATGTAACCTCAAACTAGACTTTTGTGAATCCTGAAGTCAAATGATATGTTGCCAATTAGATTAAGACGGTAACTTGAAAACCTCATGAAGCAGGTTGTGTGTAGAATTAGGTTTCAACCTGTTTTCTAACTGGCCAGCAAAACATACAGGGAGACATATTTAAAAATTATCTCAGCTAGAATATGTCTCAGGAGTTAAGAGTGCACAGTACTCTTGCAGACCACCTGAGTTCAATTCCCAACACCTATTTTAGCCACCTTACAACTACCTTTAACTCCAGGTCCAAAGGATCTGATGTCCCTTCCTGGACACCTGCACTTATGTGCATATACCCACACACAGACACATAATTAAAATAATGTTTTCCTCTTATGCATGATGAAATCAGATCCAACTTCTCTCATGTTCCACTTTTATTAGGAAACTTTGATATTTTTCCGATATTCAGCTAGATCAATATTGATCCTTTCTGTAAAAAATTGTGAAATATTAATATATCCATAAAATGAACAGCAGGCATAAAAATAAAAACTAAAGAGCATGAAGTTGACAAAAATACTTTTTTTATCTACATGGGATTTATTTTATGTTAACAATGCTACTGTTGGGAAATTTCACTGAGCAAAGGGTAAGGTTGGCCATACATGTTTAAATCTTGGCCCAGGGGCAAGTTTAGCCAAATCTTCCTTGATTGTGGACATTCCCAGGGCTGTCTCCACAGGTATCCACATGGTGTGTGTGTAGTTCTATGCCTGCAATGTATTTGGAAAGAAAAAAATGTCCAAGTCCAGCTCTATGCTGTGCATGAAGGAAAACAGTGACCAAGAATTTTCTGTGTATTTCTTAAATCTTTTCTTAAATTTAAAATTATTTAATAACCACATGATTAGAAGAAGCATTTCATCACAGCATTGACATATTCAATAACAATTCCCAAAGCAAAG
>NW_008329175.1:30741-33420 GCF_000622305.1 Nannospalax galili
CATAAAATTGAATGAGGTTTTAACCTTTAAAAAAAGATCTCCATTTCATTTTAAAATATACTGTTTCATACAGAAAGACTCATTTTTAATGCTACTAATGCTTAGATGTTTGCACATCTGATCTCTATGTATCTGATAATTACTGGTCACAGTTGGTTACTTTCTGAGATCCTTGGCACCTGAGTATCAATATAAAATCATCAGGTGGATTTCAACGGTAATGTGTTTCACCTCTACTAATTAACATGAAGCAAATTTTTATGCTTCTTCCTCAAATATAGCTCATTTTTTTAATTTGTTCATTTTCTGTGTGTATATCATACAGAGCATCCCACACAATCTTATTCATCTATATACTCACATCCCAAATGGCACCTCCCATAACCTCCCCCTCACCTCACTGGAGCTCACATACTGTGTCATCCCTATTACTGTCCACTGTGTTGTCGGCACCCCCAGCCATTCTCCAGTGCTTGTCCATCTGCTTAATCTAGTCAGCCTATCTAGAGAGCCTCATTTTAGGAAAATCAGCTGTTCCTCATCTAGCAGCAATCAGTTGTCAGTATTCCTTTAGATAAGACTGGGGTCTGCTGTTCATTTTCCCAGTTCTATACTTGGTTACTGTCTGGGAGTTTTTGGGCCGTCCTGGCCAATAAGCCAAAGAAAGGTACCTCCTGTCTGGCACTGTTTCTTGTTATATAGCCTTTAGCTGTATATATGGACTGTTAAAAATTATATTGACCACGTTAATCTTTGGTTCTACTTTCTTTTGGGGTATTTAAGACCCTACAGTTGGCCCAGATAAACCAATTTATTTTTACTCTTAATGTCATTTGAGGATCTGTTCCACAGGGGTCACGTGGGTTTGGGAGGAGCCTCTGGTTCCTTTCTTTTACCAGTTCTGCCTATGTGAAGATAAGTCAAAGGTCCTGCTGGACCATGGCTGGCTTTGCTTGGAAGCTTGGAGGAAATGTTTCCTCTGTGTTGACCCTCCTCTTTGTACACTAGACACTGGTTCAAGTCCATCTGGTGGGGTCTCCATGGCCGCCTTGATCAAGAGGACAGGTGACTCACCACAGTTGCAGGACATTTTCAGAGATGCTCATAGTCCCCTGGAACTTAGTCGACCTAGGAGGCAAAGGAGCAAAAACCTAGACATATATTCCTCAAGCTAGTTGTATGTATAATCTGTCAGTAGGTTGTTCAATTGGTATGGTTCCCTCTGGTTTTCTAAAAACTAGCTAGGCATTGTTTATCTCTCTCATTGTCTAACCCTTCCACCATGGTTTCCCCATTTAAAGTGCCCCCATTTTTCCCATTTCTCCCCAAAATAAAATACTTTTGAATGAGATGGCCAAAAACATTGTTAGTGGCCCTTTCAGGTTGCCCTGACCACAGATGACATCACAGCTGTAAGTTGCATCAGAATCGTAAGATGTGGAGATGGAGACCCACAGGAAACTGCTGATATTTGTTAAATTTGACTTAATTTTACACACTTAAAATGAGGGTGAATAATGTGAGAGGCAGACAGTGTTCAGTGTCAGAAGCCATATTAATTCTTCTTTCTTTCTAGGTTGCTATGATACCTCTGAGCCCCACCTTATCAAAGGACAATTCTTTCCAGGAAAACTTGTAGACAGATTGCTAAGGAAATCAAGTATGATTAATTATCTAATTCCAGTGATGCAGGAATGTCTATCTGTTCTACAGAATAACATTGCTGAATTTATAATGGCCTAATGGCATTATACTATCATTTCAAACCTGCTATTTTATCTTTTTACACACAAGTTTCTCAGGGGCTAGATAAGAAAGGTGAGTAGTGGCAGCTTCAGTTACTTACAGATGATTTTATTGAGGTCTGTATAAATCTCCCCTGTCCTCCAATCCACATGTCTCTGGTTTCCCAAAGCACAATCTTTTCTACAAAAACACAATCTACATTTCACAGGAATATATGGGCACAGACGGACAGACCACATTCCTATTCAGAAGGCTAGTGCATTCCAACTGCCAAAATAAGCTTAATTTTGTAGAACGTGTTTCTGGGACATAATATTACCAAAAATGTCAGCCTGGGTGAAGAAGATGATTTCTTTCAGCCTTCAAACTGAAAGATTCCCTTATCTTTTGGGGGACAATGAGGTATATACTTATAGACGTGTAGAGAGTACATACGTAGTGGGTACAAGCAAATTAGTGTTTTATTGTCTAATTTATTTTATTTTTGTTTTATGTGTGTGAACTGGAGTTAAGGACAGTTCTTAGCCACCATTTGGGTGCTGGGAATCAAACCTGGGCCCTCTGCGAGAGCAATCAGTGCTCTTAACTGCTGAGCCATCTCTCCAGCCCCTAAATCAAGTTTCTTAAGGTTGCTCCTCTATACAGCTCTTTTTTTTTTAAATCTTACTTACCTGTTGTGGTTGTTTGAGTGAGAAATGTCCCCCATAGGCTCATGTATTTGAGCCTTTGGTCCTCAGTCCATGGCTCTGTTTGGAGAAGTTCTGAAACCTTTCAGAGTTGTAGATTTGATAGTGGATGCCACTGGGGGTGGGTTTTGAGGGTTAATGACAACACTCTACTTCCTGTTCTCTTTGTCCTTCTCCTTCCTGTTTGTGGATGGAAACATGTTCAGATGTCATACCTTCCACAGAATCATGGACTCATATCTCTCTC
>NW_008329175.1:33694-34808 GCF_000622305.1 Nannospalax galili
TGCAAAGATTGTCCATAAGTCACTTAGAATGTCTTATGGCTAAAATTAAATAAACAGAAATGTCTTCATAGCATAAATTCTTCTCAGTGTAAAACTTCCAAGACTTTGGTACCTTTTTTGTTTATTCTTTTATTTCCCAAATACAGTCAAAAATGTAAAATTTACATTCGAGACTGTTGTGGAATTTTGATTTCCAAATATCTTTAAATAGTTCTTATTAATTCAGCTACAAATATTTCTAAATTGGATTTGTAATTCAGAACAAAAATAAGTGTGGCCTTGTGGTATAACCCCCTAATCCCAGGAAGCTGGAGCAGGAGGATCACAGTATCAAGGCAAGCCAGGGTTACTGAATCAGTTGGAGGCCAGCCTGGGCAAGTTAGAAAAACTCTTTCTCAAAAGAAAAAGATACATAGAGGGCTAGATCAGTGCTTCAGTTGAGGAGCAACAGCCCAGCATGCAGGAGGCCCAGGGTCTGTTCCCCAATACCACAAACATCAATAAGTAGAAATGAACAAATATCTTGAAACCAACTTGTATGACTTACCCTGGGGAAACAGGAACAAAATTCCATTCACACCACATAGGGCAACAGCAAACAGACCAAAGAAATGATTCCTGTCAAGGCTACCTTATCAAACCAGCAAGTTTATTGGAGTTACAGGCTCATAGATCACTCAAAGCCAGCTGCATCATGAAAACATTTGCCCCAGCACATAACAGCTCATAAACCCCCTGGGTTCCAGAAGTTCTAGATAACTTACAAGCAGCTCCAATTAAAAGTCCTGTCAAAGGCAATTGTACTGATTATGTAATCTTTGAACAGACCTTGTGACTCTTCTAAATTTTGCTGGCGTTCTGAGCCATGTATGTCTTGTTTACTTCCTAAGTTGTTCAAGCCTCCTAAATCCATTAGAAGAAAATGTTTCAATTCTGAGGAAATACCCACAAAACAGTTTCTAATGACAACTCACTTTCTTAATGAATGACACACCAGCATTTGCTATGTACTTTTTTTTTAATTTTATGTGTACAAGTGTATTGCCTGCATATAGGTGAGTGCGCCTGTGTTGTGCAATGCCGTGGAAGTCAGAAGAGGGCTTTGGATCCCCTG
>NW_008329177.1:0-665 GCF_000622305.1 Nannospalax galili
GGCCTCTGTGGGAAATCCTGAAGACAAAAGCAATCCGGCCACTCCAATATAGACGAACCAGAATTTCATGCCCAAAAAGTAAACCACAAAGACACATAAAGTTCACAAAAAGAAGCAGTCCTAAACTTGAAGGCCTGAGTCTCACACAAGAATCAGAAATTACAAAAGAAATTCACATGCCAAAGTCACAGAGAAAAAATAATAACATGAAAAACCAAAATAACATATTGCCACCAAATACCAATAGTCCTCTAGAGGAGTACAATGAGAACCCCCTAGAGATAATGCAGGACATGGAACTCAAAAGAACAATTATAAACATGATAAAAGATTTCAGTGAATTTAAAGAACACACAAACAAGGTAATCATAGAGCTGAAGGAAGATAGGGATAAACTTCTGAATGAATTCAGAAGAGCTAGAAATATTGAAGAATACTCAGTCTGAAATAAAGAACGAAGTGAAACATTCAGTAAGCCAGTTAGAAACAACAGGAGAAAGCCTCACCAATAGGATGAACGAAACGGAAAACAGAGTATCAAGCCTGGAAGATAAAGTGGACGAACTAGACCACTCAAGCAGAGATTATGAAAAATTTAAGAAATCACAACAATAGAATATGCAGGAATTGTGTGAAACCATAAAAAGACCAAACTTACGAATCAT
>NW_008329178.1:0-342 GCF_000622305.1 Nannospalax galili
AACTACAAACCTAACCCTAAACTTAGGTTTAGCCCTAACACTAAACCTAATTCTAACCATAAACTTATCCCTAAATAAATCTTAATGCAAGCCCTAACACGAAGCCTATTCCTAAACCTATGTCTAACCCTGAAATTAACCCTAACCCTAACCCTAACCCTAACCTTCTACTTAACTTTTAGCCCAAAACCTAACTTAGCCCAAAATCTAATCCTGTTTCTAAAAGTAAACCTAACCCTACAGTTAACTCTACCAGTAGCCCTAGCCGTAACCCTAACCCTACCCTTAACCCTAATCTTACCCTAACCTTAAACATAGGCCTAGTCCTAACCCTAACCCTAA
>NW_008329178.1:2984-3688 GCF_000622305.1 Nannospalax galili
CCCTAATCCTAAAAACAACCATAGCCCTAATCCTAATACTAGCCTAACTGTAACCTTAGCTAAACCATAACCATAAACATAACCTTAGCCCTAATTCTAACACTAACTCTATCCCCAACACAAATCTAAATCTAGTGTGAAGCTAGCTCTAAACCTAACAGTAACCCTAACAAAATCTTATCCCAGATGATAATCCTAACCCTGCCCTAATACTTCATGAAGCCATAAACCTAAACCTAACTCTAAACCTAAATTTAATCCTAAATATAACAATAGCCCTAACCCTAACCTTAGCATAACCTTAACCCAAACCTAAACTTAAGTCTAACCCTAACCATAGCACTAGCCCTGAACCTAACCTTAGCCCTACACCAAACCATAATCATAACCCTAAACCTAACCCTACATCTAGCCTTAACCACTAGGCTTACAGTAACCATAATAATAAAATTAAACATGGAACTTAGCTTAACCCTAACCCTAGCTCTATCCTGAACTCAAATCCTAACCTAAACCTGCCCCTAGACAAAAACCTAATCCTAATCCTAACCCTAAAAATTATATTAAACCTGAAACTAACCCTACATGTAATCCTAACCCTAACCCTAAACATAACTACAAATCTAACCCTAAATGTAGCCACACCCTATCTAAAATACTATGATTGTCCTAACCCTAAATTTAAACATAACCCTGGCCCTAAC
>NW_008329178.1:4275-6096 GCF_000622305.1 Nannospalax galili
CTAACCCTAACCATCAAACTAAATCTACACCTAAACATAACCCTAGTCCTAAACTCAACCCTAGCTCACACCTATCCAAACCCTAACACTAACCATAAATATGTACCCTAAACCCAAACTTTAACACTAAACCTTGCCCTAACCCTTAGGATTACTGTAAAACTAAGCCTAAAACTACACATAAACCTAGACCAAAACCTACCCCTAAATCTAAATCTCATCCCAAACTTCAATATATAACCTAGTCTCAATCCTAACCCTAGTCCTATCTAGAAAACTACCACGAAACCCAACCCTAACCCTAACCCTAAAACTAATCTTCGACCTAATCTTAACCCTAACCTACTATTAAACTTTGGCTTAATCTTAACTCTAACCTAACCCTAATTCTAAACATGAACGTAACCCTAGAACCAATCCTTCCCATAATCCTAACCATAATCCAAAAACCTAACCTTGCCCTAATCCTAAAACCAACCAAAGCCCAACCCTAACCCTAGCCCTAACTGTAAAACTAATCCTAACTCTAGCCCTAACATATACCTAACCATATACATGACCCTAGCTCTAAGCCTAATGCTAGGCCTAACACTAATGCTATTCCTAACCTGAACCTAAACCTAAACCTACTGTAGCTCTAACCCTAAACCTAACATTAACCCTAAATATAATCCTATCTCTGATCATAGTCCTATCTCTAGCCCTAATCCTTATCCTAGCCCAAAACTTACCCCAACCTTAAACCTAAGCCTAAACCTAAATGTAACCCTAGCCCTAACCTTAGTATTAAACTAGCCCTAACCCTATCCCTAATCCTAACCATAACGCTGAACCAAACCTAAACCTAAACCTAAACCTAACTACAGCACTAGACCTAAACCTAAACCTAACCTTAAATCTAAACTTAAACCTAAGCATAATCGTGACCCTAAAGAAAACCCTCAGCCTAACACTCATCCTCAACTTACTGTAGTCCTTGTCCTAACCCTAACTCTAATGCATTCCCTAAAGTTGACACTATCCCTAAACATAATCCTAGCACTGACCCTAATCCGTAGGCTAGAACAATCTTACCCTAGTCTTAAATAAGTCCTTAATCCTAAACCTAATGCTAACCCTAACATAGTACTAATTCTAAACCTAATCATAACCCTAGCCTTAACCCTAACCATAATAACATTAAACCTAACCCTAACCCTAAACCTCAAGCTAACCTTCATATTAATATTAAACATTGACCTTATCCTAAACTATCCCTAGCCCTAACCATAAACCTAACCAGAAAATTAGCCCCATGCTTAACTCTAATCCAAACCCTAAAAGTATACCTAGATGAAAACCAAACAATAGCCCTGAACATTACCCTTATCTTAATCCTTAAACTAACCCTTCTCCTAATCCTAACACTATACATAAACCTGACCATAAAAATAGCCACAACCTAATGAGAATCCTAAGACTTTTTCAAGCCATAACCCTCAAGATAACAATACCCCTAATTTTAAACTTAAACCTCTCTTTAACACTAACCAAAACATTAACTCTAACCAATGTAGCCCGAGCCATAAAACTAAACCTAAAGCTACCTCTAAGCCTAAATTTAGGCTTATGGTTAGGGCTAGGATTAGGGTTAGGCTTAGGGTTGTGCTTAGGTTTAGGTTTAGGCATAGGTATAGGGTTAGGATGAGTGTTAGGCTAATAACTAACAGTAAACTTAGCCCTGTCACTAAACATACACATAGGCCTAATCCTAATCCTAAACCTAATGAAAATTGTAACCACAACCATAATACTAACCCTAATTATATACTCTAGAACCAA
>NW_008329179.1:0-152 GCF_000622305.1 Nannospalax galili
GCTAACATTATTTGGCTTGTCTGCAGCACTTTGCCTGATATCTCCACCATGTCTTCCCATCACCCCCGAGAGAGAGAGAGAGAGAGAGAGAGAGAGAGAGAGAGAGAATATAGAGAAATATCAAGATGTCAAAAAGTACTCTCTCAACTTTT
>NW_008329179.1:163-259 GCF_000622305.1 Nannospalax galili
TACTTTTCCCCTAGAGCTAGCATCCTCTTTTGAATTTGGGCTTGGTTTGTAAATTGCTTTGTCCAATGGAAGATTAACAAACAGGATGCAAAAGGC
>NW_008329180.1:0-433 GCF_000622305.1 Nannospalax galili
AATTGGAAAAGAAGAGATCAAATTATCCCTTTTTGCAGATGATAATGATATAATATCTAAGGGATGCCAAAAAGTCCACCAGTAAACTCCTAGAAATTATTAACACGTTCAGTAAAGTGGCAGGTTACAAAATTGACCTACAAAAGTCTGTAGCCTTTCTATATACCAATAACAAGCAATCAGAGAAAGAGCGCATGGAAACACTCCCCTTCACAACAGCTACAAAAAAATAAAATATCTCTGAATAAACCTGACCAAAGACATTAAAGAGCTCTACAATGAAAATTTTAAATCTTTAAAGAGATTGAGGAAGACATCAGAAGATGGAAGGACCTCCCATGCTCATAGATTGGAAGAATTAATATTGTGAAAATTACCATCGTACCAAAAGTCATTTAGAGATTCAATGCAATGCCAATCAAAATCCCCATGA
>NW_008329180.1:2265-2907 GCF_000622305.1 Nannospalax galili
TCTAGGTAGGGTTTACCTGAGAACAATTGGTCTTTGCCCAAGATTTATCTACATGACACACAGTAATTAAAAGTACCAGACTGGTGGAACTAACCTTCTTGGGTGTTTAACAGACATACTTTGAGGCCTATAATAGTTTGGTTAGAGGGACAAAAAGGACACTTTTTGCTCCTTGCCCTCCTAGGTCGACTAGTTCCAGGGGACTATGAGCATCTCTCAGAATGCCCTGTAATTCTGGTGGGTCACCTGTCCTCTTGATCAAGGAGACCCCACCAGATGGACTTGAACCAGTGTCCAGTCTACAAAGAGGAGGGTCAACACAGAGGAATCACTTCATCCGTGCTTCCAAGTGAAGCCAACTGTGGACCTTTGACTTATCTTCACATAGGTGGAACTGGTAATAGAAAGGAGCCAGGGGCTCCTCCCAAGCCCATGTGACCCCTGAGGAACAGATCCTCAAACGACCTTAAGAGTAAAAATTAATTGGTTCATCTGGGCCAACTGTATGGCCTTAAACACCCAAAAGGAAAGTATAACCAAAGATTAAAGGGGCCAATATAATTTCTTAAGTGTCCATATGCATCGCAGAATGCTACATAACAAGCAGCAATGCCAGACAGGAGATACATTCCTTTGAGTTGT
>NW_008329181.1:0-263 GCF_000622305.1 Nannospalax galili
CCCATAGCCTCTCTCCCCCAACTAGAGCCCTTATACTCTGATATCCCTGCTGCAGTCTGCTGTGTTTTCAGCACCCCCAGCCATTCCCCACTACTTGCCCTTCTGGTGAATCTAGTCAGCCTATCTAGAGGTCTTTGTTTTAGGAGGGTCAGCTGAGTTCCTCTTCTAGCAACAATCAGTTGCCAATATTCCTTTAGATAAGATTGGGCTCCACATATGTTATCCCTCATATGTGGATCCTAGAACCAAACCCTGATAAGTGA
>NW_008329182.1:0-174 GCF_000622305.1 Nannospalax galili
TTAAGTTCATTATATATTCTGGTAATTAAACCTCTATCAGATGTATCACTGATTAAGATTTTCTCCCATTTTGTGGGTTTTCTGTTTGTTTCCTTGGTTGTCTCCTTTGATGTACAGAAGCTTTTTAGTTTAATGAGGTCCCACTTGTTAATTCTTGCCCTTGTTTCCTGGGCT
>NW_008329182.1:423-782 GCF_000622305.1 Nannospalax galili
TATTTCTTCCTTTGATAACTCTCTGGTTAGATCTTTAGCCCATCTTTTAATTGGGTCATTTGCTTCCTCCATTCTTAGTTTTTTGAGTTATTTATATATTCTGGATTTTAAACCTCTGTCAGATGTGTCAGTGGTGAAGATATCTTCCCATTCTGTGGGTTTTGTCTTCATTTTTTGATTGTTTCTTTTGATGTACAGAAGCTTTTTAGTTTACTGAGGTCCCACTTGTTGATTGCTGACCTTAGGGGATTTTAATTGAGATTGCATTGAATTTATATATTGCTTTTCGTAGAATGGCCCTTTTCACGATATTAATTCTTCCAATCCATGAGCATGCGAGGTCCTTCCATCTTCTGATG
>NW_008329183.1:0-290 GCF_000622305.1 Nannospalax galili
ATGGGTGTACTCACATACATGCATGCAATACACTCATACACATAAAATAAATGAAACAAATTTTAAAAATATTTTTAAAAAAAGAATGTTAAAATAGCAATGAATCGCTGGGCATGGTGGCGCTCACCTTTAGTCCCAGCACTCGGGAGGCAGTGATCTCTGTGAGTTCAAGGCCAGCCTGGTCTACATAGTGAGTTCAGGTCAACTGGGATTACAGAGAGACCCTATCTCAAAAAGACAGAAAAAAAAAAAGCAATGAATCATGCTTGAGTGTATATACCCTTCAAATA
>NW_008329184.1:0-226 GCF_000622305.1 Nannospalax galili
AGCGGTCTGTCAATCTTGTTTATCTTTTCAAAGAACCAGCTCTTGGAACTGTCAATTCTTTGTATTATTTTCTTTGTTTCAATTTCATTGATTTCTGCCCTGATTTTTGTTATTTCTTCTTGTCTCCAGGGTTTGGGTTTTGTTTGCTGTTGCTTTTCAAGTGTGTTGAGATGCCATGTTAAGTCATTTATTTGTGTTCTTTCCGATTTTTTGATGTAGGCATTTA
>NW_008329185.1:0-459 GCF_000622305.1 Nannospalax galili
TCAATATACATTTTTGAGTAAATATAATAATGTATAATAATCTCTTACATAGTACCTCATTTCTTTTTCATCATTAATACTCTGGCTTGGCACAGAATGTCTTCAATCTTTATCATTATCTGCCATTTTCAAAGACCTAGGCTACAATGTAACAGGATTGTGCAACGTTAAATTCACAAATCTTCTAAGATTAATTTTAATTTTTTTTAATATTTACTGTTTTTACCACATCATGTAATACTGAAAACATCTAACAATTGTATATATTCAACATGAAATGAGTGTACTTGATAGATTATTCTCTTCCCTGATCCATTGGAAATGATTAGTTTCTAATATACAGCATCCTCCTTTCCATTAACTATAGGAGAAATTTGCCAAACAATACATCACACTACAATGTGTTGTTTTTTTAAAAAATATTTTATTTATTTTTTTATTTTATGTGTATGCATGTAT
>NW_008329186.1:0-810 GCF_000622305.1 Nannospalax galili
ATGCTGCTTTTCCCCTTACAAGGCACCTAATGTGGTATCACAATGTTCAGTATGGAAATATAATGTCAAAAATGTTTCATCACAATACTCCAGTTTGATATTGCAATGTTTAATGTGCCTAACCATTCCCTAATATGACATCACAATGCTACAATGTCAAATCACAATGCTCCAACGTGACATCACAATGCTCCAGTATGCCAACACTATGGCCCCTTGTGCCATTATATTGCTCCAGTGTGCCATCACAATGTTACAGTATGGCTTCACAATGCTCCAATGTGCCATCACAATGCTCATTGTGCCATCACAATGTTCCATTGTGCCATCACATTCCGTCATTGTGTCATTACAATGATTCACTGTGTAATTACCATGCTCAATAAGCAAACACTCAATGTTTCCTCACAACCCGCCAATGTGACATCATAAAGCTCCAATATGTAATCACAGTGCTACAATGTGTCATCACAATGCTCCAATGTCACTTCACAATTTTCCAAAATGACACCACAATGCTCAATGTGCCAACACTATGGCCACATGAGCCATTATATTGCTCCAATGTGCCATCACAATGTTACAAAAGACTTCACAATCTTCCATTGTGCAATCACAATGCTCATTGTGCCATCAGAATGCACCAATGTGTTATTACAAACATCCATTTTTTTTGTCACCATGCTCAATATGCAAACATGGTGCTCAATGTCCCGTCAGAACCCCCTAATGTGACATCACAATGTTCCAACGTGATACCACAATGCTCCAATATGCCAGCACTACAGTCCCATGTGCCATTATTTTGCT
>NW_008329187.1:0-5041 GCF_000622305.1 Nannospalax galili
GGTGCACTCACCTACATGCAGGTAATACACGCATACACATAAAATAAAAATGAAGGAGAGTGCCCCTCAGAACCCCCCATCCTCTAAGAAAGAGCTGCCTTCTGCCTGACTCTGGAAATCCCCTCCATTGTTCAAACCCTTTCTTGATACATGTTTATGGTTTCTATGGAAATAGTCTGGGGCAGGAGAGGAAGAACATTCTGCCCCAGGTAAGCTAGCCAATGGCTGTATAGGTTAAGACTCTGGAAATCAGCCCTAGATTGTTTAAATCCTTTCCTGGTTCTTCTGTTTATGGTTTCTATAGAAATCCCCTGCTCTGTGGTTTTTGTGCTTAAAAGTCCTGGGTTTCTACAGCTCTGGGTCGCAGTGCAGCTCCTGAGCCTGCCCACATCCCCGGCCAGTCAGTCTCAATAAAGTAGCTAAGTTTTCCTGAGTCTCTGTGTCCAAGTGGTCAATTCAGGGAATTCTTCAGACCCCAAACAAAAATAATAAATAAAATATTTTTTAAAAAGTAATTGATTAATTAATTAAAACCTAGTAGGAATATTTTATGCAAATCTTTAATGACTTACAGAAAAATCACACAAAATCAATCTAAATATGCTATGGAGAAGGTCAGGGGAATGGGTGTCCATGATGTCCCCTGACTCCTGGTTAGCTCATGATATTCTGGCTATAGCGAGTTTCCTCTACACAAAGACCCTACTTAAAGCATTTACGAATAAGCTAGAAGAGTAGTGGCTGAAACATGCTTCTCTGGAAAGGGGAGGGAGGAAAGAAAAAAATAGCTGCTTTCATTGGGGGCAGGAAGGAGGTTATTTCATGAGAGCCAAACAGTGAGACTATCTCAGTACAAACAATTGTTTGGCTTGAAGGCTCCATGTGGGCAATTACTCTAGCAAAGGCTCAGCTGGAATGGAAGGCAGAGCCTGCCAGAACCCCAGTATACAGACTAACACTGGCCTAAGTATCAGAATCGTGGCCCTGGAATCCCAGAGCATCCCTGCAAAGATGCCCACCGGGCACAGTCGACTTGACTTGGCACCATTCTGTACCTGACCCAGTGAAAACCATGGATTTAAAGAGAGAAGGAAGGTTGAGTCAGTAGAAGAAAATTCGAAGTTATTCCTAAACTGCCACGGTATAGCAAATGTTAACAAGTAGAAGAGTTGGACCTCTTGCAAAATCTAATATATTTCAATCATGCGTCCAGGGCTAGCAGCAGGCTGGTGGGAGTCAGTTTGTACAGAGGGGTGATCACATAAACAGCCAGGAAAGCAGGCAAAGTCAGCAGTCTGGTAGACTTGGCGTTTCAAAACCTGACGTTATAATTATACTGCTTTCCTAGTACTGACTTCATTTCAGGTCATAGGTGCGAACTTTGCCAGCAGACACTGATTGTCTCTTCCTTCTGGGGACATTCAGCTCTCAGGTATTTTTCAAGTTACTTCAGATTAAAGCTTTAATTTCCTCGCTGTAATAACCAGTGTCTATTCATATCCTCAAAAAAAAAAAAATACTGAAGATGCAATGAGAGCACGGGGAGAGGGGAATCATGGATTTTTAGAAGAGGCCACTAAAGAAAGGTGACATAGAAACTGACACATGAAATTAGTCCCCACAGCAAGTTAGTTTCTTATCCCAGGTAACTGAAAGGCTGATCATAACACTAGAGTCTAGATGCACAAGACCCACTCCCAACCATAACTCACATTACTGGCCCGATAGTCTCTGCAAGTAAATGCTTTTATGCATATCAATCACTACCTCAGCAAGGGGTAACAGCAGGCTAAAGTAATCAGATGAGTGGGAGGGATGACTGAGCTGATAGCTATATAGATCACTTCAAAGTCAGTTAGTTTCACCTGGTATTTCAAAACTTGGTATTATCATTGAACTCCCTCATAATTAAGTGTTGGCATTCACCTGCACAAAGCACTGAATACAAACTTACTGATAAAGCAGGCAATAAACAGCAGAGGAACAACATGAAAACTGATCATAAAAACTGTCCACATTCGGAGTCCCACTTTTGTCCCTCTGAACCAATGAATGATTCCCAACCAAAGCAATTTTTCCTAAGGGAAAAACATAGATGTCTCTGGAAATTTTTGGCTGTCACAACTGGCAGGCAGTGGAGACATACTGGATTATCTAGAGGCCAAGGAATGCTGCAAAATGCACAGGACAATCCAAAGAATTATCCAAAATGTCAGTAGTGCTGAGGTCAAGAAATGTCACTTTAGAGGAATCATTCTTAAGCCATTTAGTTTGAAACAGACAAGAGAGAAAAACATGCCAATTCTGCAGAAAGTTTTCTCTTGTTCTGTAACAAACAGATGAGCATTTAGAACTGAGCTATGGGTTGAATGATGGCTCCTCACAGGTCCATGTGTTAAAAGCTTGGCCCAGAGGTGCACTACTGAAAGGTGGTGCAACATTTGAGAAGTGGGCCTTGTGAGAGGTCTTCAAGTCACAGGGTGTTTGCCATCAAAGAGGGTTCGAGGACACTAGTCTCATCCTCATCTTTCTTCCTACAGCATAATGTAAGTACTTTTGCTATACCAAGTGCTCCAGTCAGGATGTACCACTCATCTTGGACTGGACCCTCCAGATCCATGAACCAAAACAAATCTTTTTCTTAATAAGATAACTCTGCCTTGGATATTTCATTATAGTGACAGAAGGTTGACTAATTCAAATATAGGATTCTAAAATAGGAGAAAATTGTAGTGATTTTCTAGTTCATGCACAGTTGGAGAGTCTAAGCCTCAGAGAGAGATCAAGTTCACTGAAGAAATGATCATCAATTGAACTGGTAAATGCTCAAGAACAGTTACTATATTAATCTCCTTTTTTGTTGTTGTTTTTTTGAGACAGGGTCTCCCTGTAGTCCCAGCTGACTCACCATGTAGATCAGGCTGGTCTTGAACTCACAAAGATCTGCCTGCCTCTGCCTCCCAAATGCTGGGATTAAAGGTGTGTGCCACCACGCCCAGCCTTTTTTTTTTTTAAGACAAGTTCTCACTATGTAGCCCTAGATGGTCTGGAACTTTCGATATAGACTGGTCTGGCTTCAAACTCATAGAGATCACCTGTCTCTGCCTCCAAAGTGCTAGAATTAAAGGTGTGAGCCACCACCCCTGACTTACTATCTCCTTTTTCTTAAAAAATATTTTATTTATTATTTTTATTTTATGTGTATGAGTGTATTGCCTGCAAGTATGTGAGTGCGCCTATGTCGTGCAATGCTGTGGAGGTCAGAAGAGAGCTTTGAATTCCCCTGGAACGGGAGTTAAGGACGGTTCGTAGCTGCCCTGTGATTGCTGGGAATTGAACCCTGGTCCTCTGCAAGAGCAGTCAGTGCTCTTAACAGCTAAGCCATCTCTCCAGCCTCTATCATCTCATTCTTTAGGAGTTCTTTTTTTTTTATAATGAGTCATTGTGCCACTAGGAAGTTCAACTTCTGAGACTGAGTGTGAAGACTTAGTCTCATACCTTCCCATCTATACTCCCCCCAACTTCCTCAAAGGAAGCCAGGAGGGACTTTCACCTAGGCAGAGACTCTATACAGAACCTTCTGAGTCAACAGATAAGCCTGGTGCAAGGCCATGGACACGTGCACATTTATCCACAAAGGAGTGCAGCAGCTTTTCCAAAACATCAGAAGAGGCCCAACCAATGGCAAACATGGACGAGCAGTGCCATTTACCCAAATCGCAACCATATCCAAACAAGCTAGACAACTTTGATGCCTAAACAAACAGGAGAATAGAAATTAATTCTGAGATCAAAGTACAAATGGTTAGTCCAGTGACAAGCTGAATGTTAGTCACCAAAACAGTCCTGCCTTAAGGGAGGAGATCAAAAGATGGAGGTTTGCCCGGCGTGGTAGCACTGCCTTTAATCCCAGCAGAGGCACTCAGATCTCTTTGAGTTCAAGGTCAGCCTGGTCTACATAGCAAGTTCCAGGCCACCTGGGGTTACAGGGAGACCCTGTCTCAAAACAGCAAAAAAAAGTGCTAGCTTTGGCAGCATATATACTAAAATAGGAACGATACAGAGAAGATAGGCATGGCCCCTGGGCAAGAATGACATGAAAATTTGTGAAGTGTTCCATATTTTGCACTGCCCCCCCCAGAGAAACTGAGGCAGGCTGTAGAGCAGGCTCTCCAAACCTTATTCTTTTTAAAATAAAAAATAAAAAGATGGTGGTTTGCTCTTTCACGAAGAGACTCATCATGTGATTCAAAACCCAGGCATATCAGAAGTGAGTATAATGAGGTATATAGGTCAAAAAGTGTGACACAAGGTAGGGCAAAGATGCCAGCCCCATGGGCAGAGGTCCTACACATGGACCTGTATGCAGAGGGAGGCCAGGGCAGGTCTCTAGGGAAAATCACAGCTTCAAAAGAGCCGAAGTAAGGTTCTTCAATTAAGCAAACCTGTTCCAGTGGGTACAAGGAAAGCTTCTGAAACTGCTACAAGGTTGCTGTTAATTTCTATAGCACCTGAGAACAGTGTCTAAATATTTACTCCCATCCCACAAAAGGGCTAAAGGGCTGCTATTCCAGCCTCCAGTTTCACACCCCTTGCTACATTTTCCCCAAGATGATGTGTCACACTGAAACCTCCTGCAGAAAGGGCAGGGGATCAGCTTTGTGACAGTCTCTAGCTTTCAGTGCTGTAAAGAAGTAATTACCACAGCACAACCACAAAATCCACCTGCTCAGCTTCCTAGAATGTCAGACTTTCAAATACCCTAGTTAATAATGTGAAGGTGACCCATAAAACAAAACAAAGACAGAATGTGATCTAAATGCACATTAACAGAACAATACTGGGGTTGGAGAGATGGCTCAGTGTTTAACAGCAGTGGCTGCTTTTGCAGAAGACCTACGTTCGGTTCCCAGCACCCACATGGCAGCTAATAACTGTTCCAGGGGATCCGATACCCTCTTCTGACCTCTGTGGGCATTGCATGACACAGGTGCACTTACATGCTGGCAATACACTCATACACAAACAAAAAATAATAATA
>NW_008329187.1:5612-6646 GCF_000622305.1 Nannospalax galili
TATCGTGCAATGCCCACGGAGGTCAGAAGAGGCTGTCAGATTCCCCGGGACTGGAGTTACAGACAGTTGTTAGTTCCATGTGGGTACTAGGATTCAAACCCGGGTCTTCTGCAAGAACAACCAGTGTTCTTAACCACTGAGCCATCTCTCCAGCCCCATAAATAAAATATTTTAAAAAACAGAACAATACTATTCAATTCATGGTGGGTACTGAGACACTGCCAAACACACTGTGTATCTGCCACAGAGATAGACATGAAGACAGTCCCTATCCTCATTTGCAATCTAAGGAAAACCCTTGCTCAAAAAAAAAAAAAAAGCAGTAATTATCCCCTTTCTACTAATGTAGGCCTCTAATCTGCCTTCCCAATGGAAGACTTTAAGCAAAGGATGACTGTGTGAATACATAAGAGGCTAATCACCATGTAACGAAATCCCTCTGTACAGGCACAGAGTATGATGTGGGGATCCACCTCACTGTACTGTGACCTATAAAGGCTGTCCTGTGGTCAGCCAGGGCTCCCCAGCTCTCCATGCCTCACTCACCTCAACAGATGTCTACTATAGTGAAGCATTTCAGCACCGCCTCCACAACACCATCTCTGAATGACCCCAACCCAAAGAAGCCCAACTTCTTTAAATTAGAGGGCTTCAGGGCTGGAGATGTGGCTCAGTGGTTAAGAACATTGGCTGTTCTTACAGAGGACCTGGGTTCAATTCCCAGCACCCACATGGCGGATAACCACCGTTCATAGCTCCAGTTCCAGGGGATCCAATACCCTCTTCTGACCTCCATGGGTTTTGCACGACATAGTGTGCTTACACACATGCAGGCAGTACACTCATACACATAAAACAAAAATACTGAAATTTTAAAAAATATTAGAGAATCTCATGACTACTAAGAGCTGAACATATGAATAACTCATTAGCCTAACAGTGACACAAAAATTTACATGCACTATTATGTATAATAATTGAAAACTGAAACCCCAAATGTCCAACATTTAGAGTTAAATTTAAAAATGAAATAT
>NW_008329187.1:6687-8752 GCF_000622305.1 Nannospalax galili
AAAAATGTTCCCGCCAGACGTGGTGGTGCACACCTGGCAGAGTCAGGTGGATCTCTGTGAGTTCGAGGCCAACCTGGTCTACATAGCGAATTCCAGGATAATTGGGGCTACAGGGAGACCCTGTCTCAAAAAAACCAAAAAAAAAAAAAGGAAAGAAAACTTATGACAAATATTCAGTGAAACAACGACAGAAAATTATTATGGTATGAACTCAAATAATGAGTGATTCAAACTATGGGAACTATCATCTGTAT
Organism: Nannospalax galili; assembly: GCF_000622305.1. Taxonomy (NCBI): domain Eukaryota; kingdom Metazoa; phylum Chordata; class Mammalia; order Rodentia; family Spalacidae; genus Nannospalax; species Nannospalax galili. Next base: position 6,942 of record NW_008329187.1, read on the forward strand.
GATTCTGTTTTTTCATATTTTGCAATTATTTTTAGCACAAATGTGGGTGAGTGCCATAGTCAGAAAAGATGTTGGCTTTGCTTTCTAAAGCAACAGCCTTTAACGTTTAGATAATGAGCATACCTCCCCACACAACCAAATCTCATTAGGAAAAAAAAAGGTCTAGGAGCCTGTTCCCATGGCAACAGATCTTCCCCTTTCCCCTTAAATGAATGAGGAGTCTAATGAAACGAAGACCTATTTTTACTCTGTCATAATGTGGACCCTTGATTTGAGCCACTTGCATCGGGCTGCTTCTGCTCACAGACTAGGCTCAGAACCAGCTAGGATGCTCAGAGGAGCTAAATCGGATTCTTCTTGGTTCCAAAGATGCATTTAAAGAAGCTTCCTTGCTCTCTCATACAAGCTGAGAACATTCACACCACAGCCTCACTGTAGGAAAGACCTTTTCTCAGATTTCTCCTCTTTCTGCAGCAGTCCTTCTCGGCAAACTCCCTGTGCCTAAGAGTGACAAAGCCAAGCCCTGTTCCAAACAGCTGCTCCGAGTAAAAATACTTTTAACATGGCAGAAGAGCCTCAATCTTTTAATTTTTTCTTTTTCAAATTAGCCTTCACACTGAAATTGGTTTCCATTAGCTCTGCCACTTACGGACATTTTGAACAAAAAGCCTCGTGATAAGAACAGGGAGCTTCCTTCCTCTTGGGCTTGTGTCACAGTTCTCACACGAGCTACAGTATCAACAACAGATTCAGAGGCTGTATGGTACAGCCTAAGACATCATCAACTCACATAGAAAAATATCCCAAGAAATCATTTTTCAAAAGCATGAGAACAAAAGCAATTATCTAAGCAATTAAGACAAATTCTTTCAACTCAAAGCCAGAAATAGTACAGAACTCATTTCTAAATCCACATATACGGGGACTTCCCGTTAGACAAGAAAAGAGGAAGAAGTTAAAAAACAAAATCTACTACGTGTGCACCTCAGGCAAACATGGTGAAGCAACATGTCGATCAGCTGAACCCACAGCGAAGGATGGGGCTCTGAAGAGAGGCTGGGGATTTACAGTCTTGCCTCCACCAGCGACTGCTGCAAAAGATGGCTCTTTGAAAAGGAAAGGTGCTCTCCTTGCTCCAACCAGCAGGTTACAGCTCCAGCAGGGTGCAGTCTCCTCCCTCTGCATTTGCTTTACTGTTCTCAACACACCCAAAATGGAACCATCTCACATTTGGTTTTGGGATGAGGAAAAAATATGACAGGAAGCCAGAAGGATTCAGTTTGGGACTAAGAAATTTTTTTTTTTGAAAGCTGAGTTGAAATTAAAGAAAAGAAAAAAAAATCAACAAAATGTTCTCCAGGTGGACTTATATAGTATTAAACTATATTCTGTATGCATTTAAAACCAACATGGGAAGTGGGAGGGGAAAGAAGGCTTTAGTCAATAAAAATTGTCGAGACTCATTTCACATTCACCAAAAATGAAAAGAAGGAACCATAAGAAAATCCATTCCTCCCCAAGCAACATGTTACAAAGGTGAAAATCCAGAGCAAGTTCCAGCCACACAGGAGGTAGCATGGGAAGAAATGAGCAGTTGGAGGAACTGAAGACACCCCCAGGACAACCTTACGCTGCTGGATGGCCATAGCTGAAGGTTGGTTCGGCTCATCTCTGGGACTTTCCACTGGGGAGGGACCTGCCACTCAGCCGTCAATGGACTAGCATTCACAAAGCCTGTGGGTAAATAACAGGATCCAGACGAGTAGGATAAGGAAGGAGAAAATTTGAGAAAGGGAAGAGTCAAACACAGT
>NW_008329188.1:0-1132 GCF_000622305.1 Nannospalax galili
GTCTTCATCAGTACACATGTGTGTATTCATACTCTGTGTGTGTGTGTGTGTACATGCTATGTTTCAATTGCTATCAGACTTCAAACACGTATATTAAGTTGGTAATGCGCAAATCTAGACTCTGTAGCAAAAGTGCTCAACAATACAGTTTAGGTTTAGAAGCTCACAAATAGCATGATGAATGAAGAGAAGCAAGGAGCTGAAAACCAAGCACTGGACTTGGGAGTCTGAAAGAGAAGGAGGTGTTCTCCCAGGGTCTGGGAAGAACAATGAAGATCACATGGGAACCAATGAGCAAAGAGGTTTGCAGTGAGCTTTACCATAACTGTGCGCTGAGAATCAGCTTACACCCAGCGCAGAATAATACTACAAATTGATTGTTAACTATGCTTGTAATGACAGTTACACTGGTGAAGGTGCAGATTCCCCTCAGAACCATGGCACATAGCATGTCCTCTGTCAGATTTCTGCTTTCTATGGTTGATTCCTTATTATCTAGTAGTCACCTTGATGGATATATCAATATAATGTTCCACCATAATTAATTTCTTCGGTTTTTCTGTTTTCTCCTAATTCATAAAAATTATCAAATGATGAAAGTTCAGTATGAATTCACTTATATATCATCTGTCTCCTCCATCAGAATATAAATTCTAAGAGGGGAAACCTTATGCTTACTACTATCAACTGACCAAGTATGTTCAATAAAAAAAATTATATTAATGCATGAATATAAGCCTAGTCATGTGAATTTAAGTGTATATACACAGCACAATTTAACTGCATGGCTGTATGTATACATACATACCACATTTTCATACATAACTATATGTATACATATATACTACATTTTAATTGCAGAATCAAATAAGTTGTGTTTAAATACTTTAAATAAAATTTGGTCATGTTATAAAGAGGCAAAAGAGCAGCAGAGTAATCAATAATTTGCTGAGGATTTATCTTTATTTTAATCAAATATTTACTAAGGTATGACATTTGTATCTACGCCTGTGGTTTTGTCTCAGTCTGTGTCTAGTACTCTTGAAAGTTAAAGCCTAGATTTGAGAAAATGTGTTTGTCGTATGATGCATTACTATTATTAAGCATTTAGTTTTATTTTATTGTATTTATA
>NW_008329189.1:0-207 GCF_000622305.1 Nannospalax galili
CATCTATCATCTATCACCTATTTATCATCTATCTTCTACCATATCTATCATATATCTCTCTCATATATGTGTGTGTGTGTGTGTGTGTGTGTGTGTGTGTGTGTGTGTGTGTGTCTTTTTGAGAGGCTCTCACATAAAAATCCAGGTGCCACATAGGGAAAACCGTACTTTGAATTCTTTGATAGTCCAAAAAACTCCCCAAACAGA
>NW_008329190.1:0-243 GCF_000622305.1 Nannospalax galili
AAGCGTCCTTTTTTCTATTGCTGATTCGAGTTAAATTCCCGAACCCCAGGGAAGCGTCCTGCAATCACTCGGGGGGAGGGGGGGAATACGAGTTGTGTGTGTCCCCGCCAGTGACCACAGCGTCCTACAGTCAAAGGCAGGGCGGAACATCCCACACACCTGTGTGATTTCAAGTGAGTAAAAGAGAGTTAAGAGAGGTTCTGCAATGTGGTGCATGACCAGCCAGTAGGAGCCAAAGTAGAA
>NW_008329191.1:0-1493 GCF_000622305.1 Nannospalax galili
CCTAGAAAAACAGTTCATTTTTCTCCTTATACTTACTCTTTATCACTGGCTGATTGGTCAGCACGTAGTCCTGAATATGAGTTTAAATCCTATCTATCCTCCTACACAAAGAAGTTTATCTATGACAGCTACTCTCTCCCTACTGAGCCACTAAGTGCTTGGTATTCTCCTGGATGGCTTACTCCTCAAGTTGTTCCTCTTTCAATCTCTGGTAGACAACACATTCAGAGAGACTTTATAAACTCTTCGCTGCAAGAGGTATGATCACTCTTCATCGCCCTTGCGGGAATCCAAAGATTACTTCCAAACTTTTACAAGCTTGTATAGCTGCTCCCTTTGCTATTTTCCAGGAAGGTCCTCATGGTTTTATGTTTATCTCTCATAATTCTGATGGTTCTTTTTATGGATATAGTTCTTACAGTATTTTGTCAAATTGTTTAACTAGATCAAAAACCAAGGAAGCTTTTATTATATTACACCACCCTTCTAAGTTATGCTCCCTGTTACTCTCTCTGAACCATGGTATACAGATCCAGGTGTTCACCTTTGTCACGATGCTACTACTGCCCTCCAATGATCTAAACGTTTTGTTTCTGCTCTAATTCTTGGAATAACTGCTTTAATTGGTGTGTTAGCTAGCTTTGCCTTGTCTACCACAGCGTTGTACAAGAAATTCATACAGAATATCATTTTAATCAACTTCCAAAAATTGATGATTAAGGAACTTATTGATCAGGGAATTCAGGAAAGGTTAAACACTCTAGAAGAGGCAGTGTTATTTATGGGTAATCAATTAAATAATATTAAGGTTCGACTTCAGGTTCAATGTCATACAGCATTTAAATGGATTTGTGTTACAACTTTCGCATATAATTTCTCAGATCATGAATGGGATAGAGCTAAGCTTCATCTACAAGTGGTATGGAATAATTCTGATATAGGTCTAGATATTCATAACTTACATACTTACATAGCCAATTCCTAACTCTCAGTAAATCCCATATAGATACTTCATGTTTGGAGGAAACTTCAGACTCATTTGTCTCTGCCATTTGATCTTATGTGTCTAATACTAACGCTTGGTCATTTTTATAAATTTAGGGATTGTTTTGTTCCTAATATTGATTCTCCCTTATTCCCTTCCAGTCATCATCAGACAACTAGGAAAAAGTATTCACGCCCTTACTGTTCAGTTTGAAACCTTCAAATTAAAAAATAAAAAGGGGGAGATGGTAGCTCCAAGAGTTCCGTGGTTCGTGACAAGAGTGCTGTTTGACAAAGTTCTAGCCGAAAGCCGTTGACCGCTAATCTTTTGGTGCATATCCCTTCCCCAATTAATCCTGGTTTTTGTAATATGTATAACCTTCTCTTCTTTAAGTATTTTGATAACCAACTCTGATGAAGGAATGGGAAACTAAACCGGGAAAATCTCTACCTTTGGAAGAATTATCATGTTATTGAAACAAATCGAAAGTAGAAAGATAGACGACTTC
>NW_008329192.1:0-341 GCF_000622305.1 Nannospalax galili
GCTGGGGCTACAGGGAGACCCTGTCTCAAAATGACCAAAAAAAAAAAAAAACCCCAAAAAAAGCCAAGGGGCCAGGCGTGGTGATGCATGCCTTTAATCCCAGCACTTGGGAGGCAGAGGCAGGTGGATCTCTCTGAGTTTAAGGCCAGCCTGGTCTACAAAGTGAGTTCCAGGTCAGCTGGGGCTACAGGGAGACCAGGTCAGCTGAGGCTACACGGAGACCCTGTCTCAAAAAGATCAAAAAACCAAAACAAAACAAGAGGCTGGAAATATGGCTCATTGATTAAGAACATTGACTGCTCTTGCAGAGGACCCAGATTCCATTCCCAGCACCCACATGG
>NW_008329193.1:0-161 GCF_000622305.1 Nannospalax galili
CATTCAGGACTACTTCCTGACTAATCAGCCAGTGATAAAGAGTAATTATAAAGAGAAAAATGAACTGCTTTTGAAGGAAATCCACAGGGAAACCAATTAGGACATCCATGGTGATCATTAATGTGATCCCAAGAGTTATCCATAAGTTTTGCTTGGTATTC
>NW_008329193.1:177-662 GCF_000622305.1 Nannospalax galili
GAAATCAAGGCAGGTAAAGGATTTTGAGAGACATATTTATTTTGAGGAATGTCTAAATATGTGTACTTTAATGTCCAGAGATCTCTATTACCTTCCCTAGCAGGGGGCCTCTCTGGGTAAGCGCCTAAACGCACATTAGACTTTGCAGATTTCCCTGCAGGAGATGGGGAATCAGCAACTACTGTTCTTAACTAGAGCAGGAAACAACCTGTCAAGGGAGAGGAAGAATCAGTATAAAAATATACCGGAGAGCCATCAGTGTGGCCTTGAAAAATGACATTTACCCATTTGATTGTTAAGTAGGCATTACTTTCATCTCCCGTGAGAAGAGCATCATTAGTAGTAATCTTGACAGAAGCATGCTCCCAAGTAGCAATGTGAAATATAGGAGGATCAAGTAACTAAGCCCAATAAGCATCATTAGCAGTAGCAAAAGGACTTAGAATGAGAAATACCTCGGTGGTGATCAAGGTAATCATAGCAAG
>NW_008329194.1:0-211 GCF_000622305.1 Nannospalax galili
AATAATCCTGTTAGGTAAAAATAGCAACTAATTACAAAGGCAGATAATTTGTCACAAAAACAGATCACTTGTCAACAAATACCAGAGCCAGGACAGCATGTCATAATGTAAAAGTACACGTAAAGAACCAGAAGTGAATATATTAAATAAAATCACATGCAGAAAATTTATTAAACTCACATCCAAACTAGCTTGTATGCTCATTTTTCTG
>NW_008329194.1:667-855 GCF_000622305.1 Nannospalax galili
ACCCACAATGTGAAGGTGGATTCTGGTATGACAACAGTGAGCAATTTCAGGATACCACCTTAAATTCTACATAAATTTTCCCAAAACTTGGGAAAAAAAACCACCTCAGAACCAGAACTATTTCACAGATGGACAGGATTTCAATTATATCAACAGATTATTACTGAGTGTATGTAAGAAAGAATAAT
>NW_008329194.1:925-4748 GCF_000622305.1 Nannospalax galili
ATGCTTTAAAAATAGATCATGTGTTTTTAAATAATATTGGAACAAAACAGAATATGCAGGTAACAATATCAAAGAACTTATAAACATGCGTGTTTATGCAGCAAATTTCATTTGAATGAGTTTTAGGTCAACATTATACCCAACAGGGAGATTACATAGCCTATACATTTCTTCCTAAAGACAAAACATAATGGATAACAATCATGACCTCAATCATAGGTGTAAAAGAAAATAAATAGCATAGAAATGGAATTCAAATTTCTCCTTAATGAAAAAGCCAAGCACCGTGCATTACAGGGTGAGAAATAACCAATAGAAAAGAGAGAAAACAAAACACAGAATATGAAACATTTCATTACATCAATCACTATCACCAAACACTGGACAGGATAACCAACAAAGTGATAGAAAAAGTAAATTATTAAAAATCCAGGTGAGAAGGGGCTGCTAAAGTAGACATCAATGAAATACAAAGTGTCATTAAAGAATAACTGATGACACGTTCAAAAAGCTAGAACTGGATCTAGAAGAAGTGGAACTAGAAGAAGTGGATCTAGAAGAAATGGATCTAGAGGAAATGGATCTCGAAGACATGCATAAATCCATAAAAACTTTTGATCTGTCATTTTTAAATGTGAAACAAAGAAACTGAAGCAACATTTCAATGTCTCCTAGGAATGAAAGCCCAAGTCTAAATGGGTTCATATCGGATAGCTCACAAATATTTTCTTATTCACTTAACTCCATATTTGGTCAACAAACAATAAGACATACAGCCATATACAAAGTCAGCTATTACCCATATAGCCATATTTAGGTTAGAAGTTGTGAGGCTTTAAAAGAGGAGAACTCATGAGGGTGTGTGATGTACATTTTTTGTATTTTCCCACACTTTTTATTATTCTATGGGAATTTCAAATAATGCATTTTGATCCTATTTCCCATGCCTCCCTCTAGTGGAAGCAAATTCATCCCCTTTCGCTACCCACCCAACATTTTGTCCTTTGTTTCTTTTTGTTTATTATTCAATGAACAGATAAAATCTTCACCAAACATACACACTTAAACATCCACTCTGAGACGCTGATAGAACTGGGGCTACACCCATGAAAATCAGTGACATTTGATGGCCAGTAACTCCTGGCCAAGGGGTGGAATTTGTGCCCCCCGGCCACTTTCCATTTTCGAATTTTGTCTAGATTGAGCTTCTGCAGAATTTACATGTGATGCTACAACCACTGTGATTTCAGATGTGTAGTTTCCCTGGTACTCCTAGAAAACCTTTTCCTTGTATTCAAGCACAGCCTCTGAATGCAAGTCTTTCTACTTATGCAACAATCCATGGCCTTGGGGGAAAGGTTGTGATATAGAGGTCCCATCTCGGGCTGAGCACTCACTCCACAGACTCTTATTATTAGCTTGAGGTCAAGTTCTGTGTCTCTATGTTAAGCATCATCTACAGCAAAAATAATCTCTAATGAGGCTTGAGAGATTAACTAATCTGTTGATATCAAAGGGGAGTCACAAGGATTAAGTTTAATAGCACATCTACTTATCAGAATAATAGGAGGTTGACTCAGGCCTAAGAACTAGGTAGCCACAGGTCGCTTGTCCAAATAATGGGTGATAGGAGTTTTCTCTAGTAAAACAGGCTTTAAAATCAACCAGGAAATGGTTGCTTACTTCTATAACATTCATGCTACAATCTTCCTGGACCAGTCACCACTATATCTTACAGGGACCAAATAATTGATGATTATTTTTCTCCTCCAGTGCCATGCATAGCATCTTGCAGTACTTTGTAAGACAGCATGTAGGGAATAAGCTTCTAGGAAAGACTAGCTTGATTTCTCAATTTTATCTGAGTCAAGTTTGTATTTTCTTGAGCAACAGCATATTACCTAAAAGATCTGGAGGGTTACCAACAGCATTGGCAATAGCTTACAATGCTTGCTGGTCTATGGAACCTGGCCAACAACTCCAAAAGAGGCCACCATTCCTGTAACTTAGCTTTCTGTTTGTTAATGATGGTGTCAACGTCGGGGTATTGTCTCCCTGTGCCTGTATATATTTTAGGATATCTATTTTACATAGTAGGTTTCCATACAAATTTTACAAAAGATCTTTAGTGTTAGTTCTCCTTTCCCACATTCCCTCATGCCTCACCACATTCAGAACTTCCAGTTCTATTGTTTCTATTTGAACCGTTATACCTCTGTGTTGCATTTTTCCTCTTTTGAAAGCTGCTATCCCTGCTGGCCCTTACTAATGTATGCCAAGTGAACCATACAACTTGAATATTCAATTGAAATATGCAGAAGTGAGAGAAAACATGAAATTTTGTTCTTGGTCAGCAGTATCTTACTGTGAATGTGTACCAGTTACTTTCCTGCTCCTGTGGTAATATACATCAATCAAAAGCAAAGTTCCATCTTCCACACTGCTCCAGAAAATATGGTGAGGATCTTCACAACAACACCTAACGCTCTGCTTCCAAATCGGTCTTACTTACTTTTCTTCTGCTGTGATAAACTACCATGACCAATCCAAGGATGAAAAATTTTAGGTTTATGATTCCAGAGACAAAGTTAAAAATGGCAAGAGAGGGAAAATAATCAGACAGGTATGTTGGCAAAAGCCAAAAGTTGAACAATCACATCTTCAGTCACATGCAAGAGACAAAACTTCATTCTCAAGTCATATCGCCAGTGACATCTAGGTTACATCCTAGGGCTACTAAGTGATTCTCTTATCTTTAATGCACACACTTTGGATATGTTTACATACTTTTGCTAGAGTTCTTTTTTGATTCTTAGTTTCTTAATTCTATTACATTCAATACAATTCTTAATTCCCTATTCTAATACATTCAGTACACCTTTCTTAAGAATGGAGGCCAAGTGGCCACAGGAGCCAATGCTTACCGCTCTGTCTGATCTACTTCAGTTTTGTGGTAGGGTTCACTCCTAAAATAAGTTCTTTGCCAGATAGCATTCATACTTGAAATATGCCAAAGGGAGAGAAAACATGAAATTTGTTCTTGGTCAGAAGTATCTCACTGTGAATGTTTACCACTTACTTTCCCTCTCCTGTGGTAATAAACATCAACAAAAAGCAAAGTACCATCTTCCACACTGCTCAGAAAACATGGTCAGTATCTTCACAGCAACATCGAATGCTCTGGTTCCAAACCTGTCTTAATTATTTTTCTTTTACTGTGATAAGCTCCCATGACCAAATCAAGGATGGAAACTTTTTTTGGTTTATGATTCCAAAGACAAAGTTAAAAATGGCAAGGAAGGGAAGAAAATCAGACAGGTATGTTGCCAGAAGCCAAAAGTGGAAATATTACATCTTCAATTACATGCAGAAAGAGAAAAGTTCATGTGGGGTCAAGAGTATAAACTCTCAAATCATAACCACAGTGACAAAGAGCACCATCAATGAGGGACTGAGTTTTCAAATACATGAGCCTAAGGTGAACCTTCCTCATTCAAACCATCACATTCCCTGGCTGGCACCCATGGGATTGTAACCACATCATAATGCTAAGTGTATTTATTCCAACTTAAATAGACTCCAAAATCATTAACAATCTCAACACTGTTCAATATTCCAAAAAGTACGATGAGACTCAGACAATTTCTTTACTGTTATTTCCTATAAAATCAAAAAAGACAAATTACATACTTCAAACATACATTGGCACAGAATACCAGTTACCATTCCAAAAGGGAGGAAGGCAGGTATAGAGAGGAAAAAATTAAAACAAATTAATACTAAAATAATAGGGAAAACAGTCAAACAAACACACATACACACA
>NW_008329194.1:4809-7422 GCF_000622305.1 Nannospalax galili
ATGGTACACACATCTTTAATCGTTAGCAATTGGGAGGCAGAGGCAGGAGGATCTCTGTGAGATTGAGGCCAGCCTGGTCTACAAAGAAAGTTCAAGGCCAGCTGGGGCTACATAACAAACACACATACACACAAAAAAAAAAAGAAGAAAAAAGAAAAAAATGACATAACTCCATACTCGATGTCTAGCACTTTAGTCTCAAAGAGAGGCATTGCATGTCTCCTTGGCAGATGCATCATGGCTCTAGAATCACTGCCATCATTTGGTTCCACATACCTAAGACGTAACTTTCACAGAATCACACAATGGTCTTTCAGGGCTTCTAGTCCTGACTGGTCCTTCTTCATGTAGGGACTCTCCTGCTACAGCAGCTCTGATGGCAAATTAAAAATCATGAACACCTCACGATTGTATCTTTTATGACTCAAAACCAGCATATGAAGTTTTGATTCTTTTTATCTTCATCATGCGCACTGCTTTAAGATGAAATCTCAGTGTAGTTTTACTTTCCATTTCCCTGAGAGCTTAGGATTCTGCATATTTTTAAAGCATTTCTTACAGTAGTTTTGGCTTTGCATTATTTCCATCCCCTTGAGTCCACCAGCAACTCTTCCCATGCCCCCCTCATTCCCTCTCAATTTCTTGTCCTCTTCTTTGAATATTATTGATATATATTGATATATTATTGCACTAAGTCCATGTATAGGTGTTCATGTGTACCTGTGTTTAGGACTGCCCACTTGCTATTAAGTAACCTCTTAGGGAGCTAGTCCCTAGAGAAAGCTGATTCTTTCTCCTTCAGCATTCATTAATTTCCTTCATCATTTTGTCATTTCACAGACTAAAATGTCCTCATCTTTTAAGAGTTGTCACTTTAGTTCCACAAGCCTTTTTTTTTAAACTGGTCACTTCAGATTCTTCAGGTTCTTAATATTTTTTTGAGTTCCTTGTATATTCCAGGTAGGAACCTTCTGTCAGATAGACATGTGGTGAAGTTTTTTTTACCATGCTCTAGGCTACTGCTATACTAAATAGACAGAGTCTTTTGCTGGACTAAAGCTTTCTGAATTCGTGTGGTCCGAATGATCACCTGTTCTTATATACTACTTGACATACGTATCAAGAAAGATATCAAAGAGACAATACAATTTACACATGCATTAAAAAAAATATATATCCTGGAAGTAAGTCAAATGGATGGAGTGAAAATAAATCTTGAGTAATAGAATTTTTAAGACACTGAAGAAAATATTTAAAATGGATATAAAAAGATTGAAAGAACTCTCCTGCTTGTGAATTTGTAGGATTAATAATTTGGAGATGGCTATCCTCCAAAAAACTATCCACAAATTAAATGAAACACCTATCAAACTCCCAACACAATTACAGACAAAAATATAAAGTTCATAGTGAATCACAAGGGACCCAGTATTACCAGAATAATCAAGAATATAGAGAAACCTTTCTGGTACCTTCATCCCTCAATTCAATTTATACAACAGAGCTCTTTTGATAAATACAGCATAGTACCAGTATGAAAACAGACACATGCATCTGTGGACTGTGGAACAAAAATGATGACTGGAACGCTAAGTCCATGCACATATAGCCATGTAATTTTTGACAAAGAGGCTAAAAATAAACATTGGAGAAACCACAGCACCTACACCAAATGGGGCCATTCAAAGTGGGCGGCTACATGTAGAAGATGAAAACGACATCCTTATCGATCAACCTGCCAAAAGCTCAGTTGAAAATGAATCAAGGAACTCGAATTAAAATGTGATGCCTTCAATCTGACAGAAGAGCAAGTAGTGAATATACTGGATCTTATTGCGGAAGAGGGAACTTTCTGAAAAGAACCCAGTAATGATGACACTAAAACCTCACACATACTCAGGAAATACCTAACCTGGAACTACTCATACAGAAAAGGTCAGGAGCACTGCCCTACTCAACCCACAGAGCGAGCATCACCTTGAAATGAAAACTTGATTAGAATACAGTAACTTCAACAAAAACTGCACATCAGTTCCTTTGGGGAAGAAAGTTGCATAATTCCCAAAGAAATATTTGGTAATTAATTCAATAATATGTTGAGAAGATCATGTATCATGACAAACCAACTTTAATTTCAGGAATGCAAAGTGGATCAACAGACAGAAAACAAGAAATGGAATGCAGAAAATGAATAGAGATGAAGACAGAAATGACAAGATCAGCCTAGAAAATGCAAAATTGCATTTGTAAAGTTCAAGCACCAATTCATGTAAATATGCTGAAAAAAATCTGTAAAAAAAAAAGACAAATTGAAAAAGATGAGACATATGACAAATGAAGCAGAGCAATAAAATGAAATAAAAAACTTCATTCCTACTGTATCCCGGGAGCCCTCTGGGACTGGTCTCGCCCTCACCTCCCTATGCTTCCCTGTGCTGCACAGCCTGCCAGCCTCTTTCCTGGATGCCAGGGCTGAACTCTCAGCCTGGGGCCACCACTACTTTCCTGATTCCTTGCATCCAGACAGACCCAATTCTTTTTTGAGGTCCCCAGGAGCCCTCTGGGCTTGATCCGGCCCTCACCTCCTTCTGCTTCCCTGGGCCTGCACAACCC
>NW_008329194.1:9102-10292 GCF_000622305.1 Nannospalax galili
TATTCAGCCTATCTAGAGATCTTAAGGAACATCCACTTTTTCTCAAACAGCATTAATCAGTCTCCAAGAGTTCTGAGGCTAGGGCTGGCCTTCTGTACATATCTCTTGCACCACTCTCAGCCCTTGTTTGATTGAGTTGGCATGGTACTTGGGCTCATTGTCACCATTGCCACAAGTTCACATGAGCATGCTTCCAGTGGTTTGAAAACTGCTTCGCCCTGATCACGGACCAACACTGCTCTTGCAATCTTTCCACATCCTCTTCCATAATGGTCCCTGAGAAGGTGGTGGGTGAATTCTAATATAGGAGTCCTATCCCAGGACACATTCTCTGCAGTCTCCTATTTTCTCAAACTTAGCCAGTTGTGGTTTTCTCTGTGCATTGCACTCTGTTCTATAAAGAAGCATGCTGCTGAGATTTGAAGGATGCACTAGTATTCCCTCCACCTCCGATTCCACTATGTTCCAGGAGCTTAAGGTGTAGGCGTTCCACTGTAGATGTCACCTGTGGGTGAACCTCTCTCTGATGTACATGCCTTGTGTGTGACCAGTTGTGAAACTCTAAAGAAACCTCCATTTGTTTCATAAAGAAGCTTCTTTGATGAGTGGTGTACTGTGTACATGTCTGGAAATATAAGGATCCATATCTATGATATGGTAAGAAATTTAATTTCTCTAGAGGTATGACAGAGATAGGGTTTCCTCTTGGATCTATGACATCTTCAACCATGTATATTTGGCAATAATTACAGTGCCACCCATGAGATAATTCCCATTGTTTGGGTTTTGGGTCCATTTAGACAGCTACTGATTACACCCACCCCCCAGATAAAAGTACCACTACTGCACCACCAGAAAGAGTTTTCTGTGCCAATCATTATGGTTATTTAGCAGGACAGCTGGTGCAGCTGTTAAAGGCCGATGTTCACAACTACAAAGACAAAAGGCTGTTTCTTACTGTAATAACTCTCTATAATCCACTCAAGAAATCTGTGCAAAAACCAGTAGCATCAGGCCCTCCAAAAGTTCATGTAGATTATGACTTTAGGGATAACAGCACATAAATTAAGACCTAAATGTAAGTAAAAACTTTCCTCCACTATTTGCAGTACATGAAATCAGCTGTATGTATTTATCCGCTGTAAAATCACACTGAGTTATAAGTCTTCATGACAAATTCTAATGTTTAT
>NW_008329195.1:0-952 GCF_000622305.1 Nannospalax galili
TCAAAGTATGTCTGTTAAACATCCAAGAAGGTTAGTTCCACCATTATGGCAATTTTAATTGCTGTGTGTCCTGCAGATAAACCTTGGGTAATGACAGGTTGGTCTCAAAAAAAACCTTATCTAGAGATATATTTCTTGATCTGTTAAGTATAATTTGTCAGTAGATTGTAGGAATAATATGGTTCCCTCTGGTTTTCGTGACTAGCTAGGCATTGTTTCTCTCTTGTATCATCTCACCCCTCTATCATGGTTTTCTCACTTAAGGTGTAGCCACTTCCCCCCCTTTCTTCCTTACTAATACCCTTGCTCCTATGATCCTACCTCTGTTGAGATTCTTCTTTCTCCTTATCCCTGAGGTTCCTCATATACCCTTTCCTCCCCCCTCCCTTAAACTAACCCAATTTCTATCCATATCTCCCTTACTAAGGCCTGTTACCTACTATTCTTCTCCTTCAGGTTATTTCTTTTCCTTTACTACAATGTTTCTGAGGGAGAACATATGTTGATTTTTTTCTGAGATTGTGTTACTTCACTTAGTATAAAAGTTTCTAGTTCCATCCATTTTCCTGCAAATTTCATGATTTCATCTTTCTTTACTGTTGAGCAAACTCCATCGTATATATGAACCACATTTTCATCATCGACTCATCCATTGAGGGACACCTTGGTTGCTTCCATCTCTTAGCTTTTGTGAAAAGAGCAGCAACAATCATGGATGTACAAGTGCCTCTGCAATAGGATGAATTATTTGGGTATATGCCAAGGAGTGGTATAACTGGGTCAAATGGTAGGTTCATTTGTAGTTCTTAAGAGTTCTCCACACTACTTTCCATAGGGGCTGGACCAGTTTTCAGCGCCACCAGCAGTGGATGAGTTTTCCCCTTTCCCCACATCCCCTCCAACAGTCTGACTGGGGTAAGGTGAAATCTTAAAGTGGTTTTAATTTGCATTT
>NW_008329196.1:0-413 GCF_000622305.1 Nannospalax galili
TGACGTGCACATGGTCGTGTCACCTGACACCTCTGACGTGAAGACTGTCGTATCACCTGCCCCTTCTGACGTGCAGATGGTTGTGTCAAGTGCCATCTCTACCATGCACATGGTCGTGTCACCTGACCTCTCTGACGTGCATATGGTAGTGTCACCTGCCCTCTTTGACGTGCACATGATTGTGCCACCTGTCATCTTTGACGTGCACAAGGTGGTGTCAACTCCCATCACTGCCATAAATATGGTCGTGTCTCCTGCCCCCTCTGACGTCCAGTTGGTCATGCACCTGCCCCTCTGACGTGCAGCCGGTCATTTCACCTGCCCCCTCTGACTTGCACATCGTCGTGTCACCTGCCCCCTCAAAGGTGCACATGGTAGTGTTACCTGCCCCCTCTGACGTGCAGATGCTCGTG
>NW_008329197.1:0-286 GCF_000622305.1 Nannospalax galili
GCACAAAAGTCAACTCCAAATGGATCAAAGACCTCAATGTAAAGCCTGAAGCTCTGGAACTGTTAGAAGAAAACATTGGCAAAAAACTACAAGGTATAGGTGTAGGAAAGGATTTTCTAAACTGGACATCAATTGCTCAGGAAAGAAGGGCAAGAATCAACAAATAAGACCTCATTAAACCAAAAAGGTTCTGTACATCAAAGGAGGCAACCAGCGAAGTAAAGCAAAAACCCAGAGAATGGGAGAAAATCTTCACCAGCGACACATCTGACAGAAGTTTAACATC
>NW_008329198.1:0-736 GCF_000622305.1 Nannospalax galili
CAGCACCAAAAAGCGGCGGACAGAGACCTGCCCGCCGCCGCGGCCAGCCGCCACATCCAGGAGATGCGAGCCGCAGTGCAACAGGGCGCGGCCTGCCAGAGAACCATGCGGGACGTGGTCAGGCCCTCAGTGCCGCTTCCAGGGCACGCAGAGAGCCCAGCGCGCACTACATCTTGTGCCCAACGTGGGGCCTCTGACCTCGTGCCACAACGTGGGAGCCTCTGAACCTTGTGCCAGCTAGGAGCTGGTGCCCACTGAAACGTGAGGATCCATGAGTATCCCTCCTCCTCAGGAGGGCAACAAAAATCTTCTAAATTTCCTCCTTTTCTTTTCCGGTCTGAAGTTCTCGGGTGGGACTGCTAGGGCCAGAGAAACAACTGACGCCTTAGGGCCAGGGCTACCCCCTGGTGTTGGCTGAAGGTCTCTCTGATCCCCTAACGGACTCCGACTGCCTGTACAGGTGTGGACAAAAGACCTCTATCTAGACATCTCTTTAATATCAAAAACCTGGTGACGCATTGGCCAATTAAAAACCATTAGGGTGGCCGCCAGCCTCTCAAATTTGCACGAAGGTCTTGTGACTGGAAACCACTGAGATCTCCTGAAATTCTAATTTCAGGCACGTCCCTTTGGGAACCGTCACTTCATCACACTTTTCTATCTGAACACTGCTAGAGAAAAATCACTAAAGTTCTAAGCTTTAGAGTCAGGCAGATTCCTTTAGCCAGCTCTGTTA
>NW_008329198.1:4944-6704 GCF_000622305.1 Nannospalax galili
GAAAATCACCCATCACACTGGCATCCCTTATAACCCCCAGGGACAAGCCGTTGTGGAAATGTCACATAAAACCTTAAAGGACCAACTAAAGAGACAGGCTCAAACAACATATTCTCCGAATATTCAATTAACATTAGCCTTGTTCACCCTTAATGTACTTAATGTATATAGAGGGACAGATGCTCCTCCCATCACCCAACACTGGGCTCAAACACACCCAGTACCACCCATCATGGTTAAATGGAGAGACCCCCTTTGATGGACTCTGGAAAGACCAGCTCCCTTTTTGACCACAGGGAGAGGATTTGCTTGTGTTTTCCCACAGGATCAACCAAAGCCTATCTGGATTCCAGCTAGAAATGTCCGACACCTCCCTGCCCATGAAGAAAATGACTCACATGACAGAGGCGACATCCAAAACCACACCAGATCATGTGGAGAGAGATCCATGACTTAGTGGAAACTGCACGCCACAGATGTCCCCCTGGAGCCCCCTTTTCTGTCATCCTCATGGCAGTCTTTACCCTGCTCAGCACCAACACTTCAGACAGTCCCCACTCTCCCTAATACCGTGTTCTAGAGATTTTATTTTTCAAGGAAAAAATCAGATCCATGGGACAATCGCTGGAACATTAAAGTAATGACAAATTTCACTCAGGTGCATTTTCCAGGTACCCCACAGCTAACTTTCATGTCTCTCAACAACTTACATCTGCAGCCAAGTCTGTGTTAACTTATAATGTTATTCCACAGGAAGGACAGAGGACCAAGTAAAATCAACTATGTCCTGAAACAAGTTTAACTTTCTTCTCTTTCACCACCTACCCCAATGTCTGTTTCTTTTGTGTGCATCCAGCAATAAATTTTTTGCTGACAGCAGTACCAGCTATCACCCTTCTCTACCCAGGAACAGAAAGAGACTTCACTGACTCTCATCTAAGTGGATTCAAACAACTGACTAACTGTTCAGTTACATTTTCAGCAGCAAGCCTCCCCAGTACAGCATATATCACTGTGTTAATTTCTCTTTGTCCACCTTTGTATAATAATTGTTGCATCCCAGAAGCTGCTAGCAGAGAAAGATCTTCTTCCCCCTGCTGACAGAGACCGAACTTGCAGAGCTTGGTTCTTCACAAATATAGGCAAGCTGTACCTGATCCTGCCTTTGGCTGAAGACAAGCAGAACCAAGCAGTGACATTCGTGACTGATAGCCTGGAGTTTCTCCAACAGCAAATGAACTTTCTTGCCAAAAGCTATGCCTCACAACAAAAGAACATTGGACTTGATAGCTGTTGAACATGGAGACTATATGATATTGGGAAAGATACTGTTTCTTTGTAAATGAATCAAATGTTGTTGAAACCAATGTTAACACTCTCAAAACTTTGTAATCTATTTGGCTTAGCAATCTCTTGGCTCCTATCCCTTGTTGCCCTCTGATAATGCTGTGTATTGTGCCTGCTCACTGTTTTTTAAGATTTCTCTGCTGACAGTTACTACCATTTGCTAAAAATCACTACAGGAAACAGGTCATGGTCAGCTATTAAACTTTGGATTCTCCCGAGATAAATTAAGTTGACCCTTAGGACTGGCATGGCACTTCTTCATATTTAAATCAAAGAGAGGGAGATGTTGGAGACCTCTGTTATGCAAAGTAGAAGCCCCTTCACGACCGGACAGCTCATGCAGCTCGGGATCATGTGCTGCGGGCTCCTTTCATAGCAGGGTGTCTTCCTGGCATCTTTCCTGACTCTCCTTT
>NW_008329198.1:7835-9390 GCF_000622305.1 Nannospalax galili
AAGGAAATGTGTTGACTTACTAAAGGAAGAGTCCCATTATGCCATGTTACCTTGTAGCAGCATCTGTTTTTTGTTGACAGCTGTGTGTTGCTCTTCTGTTATTTGTTTTATTTGTTTCTACAACTGGTTTCTTAGTTCCTAAATCAAATGTTTTCAAAGTTGGGTCCCTAGACTATCTGAAAAGGACTCTGGGGAAGTTGATAAACTGTTTCAGTCATAAGATGAAGAGATTGTGCTACATTTCTGAAATCTGCTGTTAGAGTCATTTCAAGACTGCTTCCCTGAGATTGTGCAATGGCTTCTAGTAAGCTTTAAGGATAAATGTATCTTCCAACTCATCATGGTTTCAACAGTTTCATTTTTTATTCTTAAGAAAAATAGTAGTAAAAACTTCTCAACTTTATTATTCTTCCAATGAAAGGCAGCATTTTTAAAAAAATTGTAAGATATCTTAATGAAAATAATGAAACAACTTCAAATGCATATTTTAACTTTTAAACATATTTTGTTTGATCACATCAATCCACCAATCACAGTAATGCATACTTAAGCAAAAAAAGTTAGTGCTGTTACACAAATTGATACAAAACACCTCAGAATACTACCTGTTGGGTATTTATATCAAAAGTCTAAACGTTCTCTATGCTTAGATTTAACTCTGCAATGCATTCCAATGAATGTAACTCCAGTTTTTCTGGTTCATATAGCAAAAAAGGTTTATCCTTTAATAAAATGTGATCAGATACATTATATCCACCATAAAAAGGACAAACACTATGCTACTTTTTAAATTACCCTTTCTTGTTCTCATTTCTATACATACAGTATACCAACACATACATTTGTCTATAAACATACATGTATACATTATAGACTAGACCCTGCATGTGAGAGAGGACATGCAGGTTGCTTTCTGTGACTGGGCGACCTCATATATTCTAGCTCCATCCATTTTCTGATGAATTTTGTGATTTCATTTTTTTCTTTAGAGCTGCATATTATTCCATTTTATATATGTGCCATACTTTCATTATCCATCCACCTGTTGATGGACAACTAAGTTGATTTATTTTACTCCCATTAACTCTTAAACAAACCTTGTTCAACCTCCTTTTGAAAGAGTATCCTCAGCAAATTAATTACAGCCTCAAATTTTCATGGCATCCCCTCTTTATTTACCCATAATACTCTAGGAAAGCTTCTCCTCTAACACTGTCATCACTTATTTCTTGTCTAAATGCCTTCAAGATGTGGGCTGTGTGTTGGGTCTCACTCTCATTAATCACACACCTGGCACCACTATGATCCGTGACTAGTATCTATAGAAAAAAAATCAAGGGGTTGGGGAGATGGCTCAGCAGTTAAGAGTGCTTACTGCTCTTCCAGAAAATTGGAGTTTGGTTCCCAGCACCCTCATCAGGTAGCTTAGAATCACCTTACAACGCCAAAGAATCTGGCGCCATCTTCTGAACTTTGCAGGTACCTGCATATATGTGGCACAAAGATAAATAAATAAATAATAAATAAATAATCATTTTATTTTTTATGTGTATGC
>NW_008329199.1:0-253 GCF_000622305.1 Nannospalax galili
ATGTGTGTATTGCCTGCATGTAGGTAAGTGCACCTATGTTGTGCAATGTCCGCAGAAGTCAGAAGAGGCCATTGGATCCCCTGGGACTGGAGTTATGGACAGTTGTTAGCTGCCATGTGGGTGCTGGGATTCAAACCCGGGTCTTCTGCAAGAACAACCAGTGTTCTTAACCACGGAGTCATCTTCCCAGTCCCTGTTGATGATTTAAAAAAAATTTTATTTATTATTTTTATTTTATGTGTATGTGTGTATT
>NW_008329200.1:0-276 GCF_000622305.1 Nannospalax galili
GCCCTACTTTGCCTTTGAATGGCATGATCCGGAGGCAGGAATCAGTGGCCATCTGACCTGGACCCGACTGCCTCAAGGGTTTAAAAATTCTCCAACTATATTCGATGAGGCCCTACATGAAGATCTGGGTGAGTACAGAGCCCAACACCCTGACATAAGCCTGTTACAATATGTAGATGACTTATTGATCTCAGCACTGGACCAGAAGTCCTGCCTGCAGGGGACAGGACTTACTCCACATACTTGGGGACTTGGGATACTGGGCCTCAGCAAAGA
>NW_008329201.1:0-305 GCF_000622305.1 Nannospalax galili
GTTCTTGCAGAAGACCTGGGTTCAAATCCCAGCACCCACATGGTAGCTAACTCTCCATAGCTCCAGTTCCAGGGGATCTGACAGTCTCTTCTGTCCTCTGCAGGCATTGCATGACATGACGCACTTACCTACGTGCAGGCAAACATAAAAAAAAAATTGGCCAGTAAATGTGGGTTGCCCACTCTTCTGTAAATAAACCCCTACCATGTACTCTGTTAAAAAATAATAATAAATAAAATATTTTTTAAAAGTACTTGGCCATTATTTCCAGCAGAAGATAGAATATCAAAACACTTTGGAAATTT
>NW_008329202.1:0-4267 GCF_000622305.1 Nannospalax galili
CTCCTATTGCAGGATACTTGTACAATCACATTTTTGCTGCTCTTTTTTTTTTTTTATGGGGGGCGGGTCGTACACATGAGTGCATGCGGTGGAGATGAGGAGTCAAGAAGAGGGAGTTGAATCACCTGGAGCTGAAGTCACAGGAAGTTGTGACACTAGATGTGGGTGCTAGGAATTGAACTCATGTCCTCTGCAAGAACAGTAAGTGCTCTTAACGACTGAGTCATCTCTCCAGCCACCTTGAGTGTTTTTGTGAGACAGTAAGTGACAATTTTATAGTATCACACCTTATGGAGATAAAGATACCATTTCAAGTAAATAAGAGATTAGTCCAAAAAGTCAGAACAAAAACTAGGGAAATGAGACATGCGCAAAGGACTTGCTTCAGAAGGCTGCCAAGGAAATGGAATAGATGTGACAAGACAGTAGAAGGAAGGGATTTGGGGGAGGAAGGGGGCCAACAAGAGAGAGGATATATGAGATGTAAGAGAATGTCACAACGAAACCCATTGCTTTGTATGCTAAGTAAAAAGTGTTATTTAAAAAAACAAAACTGTGTTAGGCTAGCAAGATATAGCTCAGTAGATAATCATACTTGCCAAAACTGTCAAATTGAAGTCAATCCCTGGGGCCCAGAGTATGGAAAGAGAGAACCCACTCCCACAAGTAGTCCCCTAACATCACATGTACATGCATGTCCCACTCCCAATGGCAAATAAATATTAAGATAAAAAACTGTGTTATATTCTTAGAAACCTATGAGGCCATGTGCATATTTAGAGCTGTACATATGTAAGACCTGGAAAAATCATAATCTTTAATTTTTGTTTGACCTCAAAGGCTCAGAGAACTAAGTTAGAGTAAGAACAGAGCTTTAATCTTATGGAACACTGACATTATACCACAGCACAGATAGATAGATGATAGATAGGTGATGATAGATGATAGATAGATAGACAGATAGATGATAGATAGATAGATAGATAGAAATAAACATATACTACTTAGAGGAACTGAAACTCAGAGATGAATGAGCAGCTAGTAAAAGGATAGTATTTTAAACAAGTTCAGATATCCAGGCCAGGTGAAGGAAATTTCATAGATAGATAGATAGATAGATAGATAGATAGATAGATAGATAGATAGATAGATAGATAGATAGATAGATGATAGATAGGCAGGCACACACACATATACACACACATTAGTAAAGGGAGAGAGATTTACTTGGTCCCAGCATTAAAAACAACAACAACAAACTTCAGTAGCAGGAGAGATGGCTCAGAGGTTAAGAGCACTTATTGCTCTTTAAGAGGACCTGGGTTTGGTTCCTAGGTCCCAAACAGTGGCTTACAACCAACTGTAACTCCAGTTTCAAGAGATTTGATGTCGTCTTCTGGCCTGTACGGATTCCCCCACAGACATGCCCCCAGGCCAACCTAATGCAGACAAACCTTCACTGAGCTGTCCTTCCTAGGTGATTACAGATTACGTCATGTTGAAATTAGGACTAACCATCACATGTAGCATTTTTATTTACAAATGTACTATCTTTTCTATTTTGATTTTCAATTTTGATTTTGTTAAGTCCACCCATTCATGTAATGTTTGCAGCAGTCAGAAGAGGGCAACAGATCCCTTGGAACTGGAGTTGCAGATGGTTGTTTGTCCCAGTCTGGGTTCTGGAAATCAAACCTGGGTCCTCTGCAACAGCAGCCAGTGCTGTTAAATGCTGAGCCATCTTTCTAACACCTATATATGTATTATCTTTAACATCTAAAAGAAGACATATGTATCTTAAATATATATGTCCATATACATGAGGTATTGAGGTAGCTTCTTGTGTGTGTCAGTTTGTTTTTCTAAAACTTTACTTATTTTTGCCAGGCGTGGTAGCGCATGCCTTTCATCTCAGCACTCAGGAGGCAGAGGCAGACAGATCTCTGAGAGTTCAAGGCCAGCCTGGTCTACATAGTGAGTTCCAGGACAGCGGGGGCTACAGGGAGACCCTGTCTCAAAAAGACCAAAAAAATTTACTTATTTTTTCATTCAATTTTCCCAATTTTTGGTGTGAGATTACTCATAATATTTTTACATCATTAAGACCTGTAAGAATGTCACCTTTTGCTAACAAGTTGTGTCTGTTTTTTTAAATTATTTACTTAATAACCATATAATTAGAAGAAGTATTTCATTACAACAACATTGACATAAACAATAACAATTTCCAGAGCTAAGATGCATCTCTTTCAAAATTGGCTGTAAATGTTTAGGTTTACAGTTGAATCGACACAGTTATACAATATTGTACTCCGTATAACCCCTGTAAGACATGAAATTAAATGAGGTTTTACCGGGGCCTCCCAGGGCTTCGGCTGGGCATTGGCCAGGCTCCTGGCCTGGCTGCTGTCGCCAAGTTCCGTGCTGCTCCTAAGCGCTCGCAGTGATGCGGCACTGCGGCGACTGGAGGAGGAGCTGGATGCGGAGCGACCCGGCCTGCGCATGGTACGGATCGCCGCGGACCTCGGCTCGGAGGCCGCCGTGCAGCAGCTGCTCTGTGCGGTGCGGGAACTGCCCAGGCCCGAGGGGCTGTGGCGCTTGCTGCTTATCAACAACGTGGGTCCCCTGGACACAGACATGCAGCATTTGGCTTGGGAGACTTCCGTGGACCCAGAATTAAGGAACACACTACAGAAGTTGAAGTCAAAGAGGGAGCTGGGTAGATTGTGAGAAATCAGCCCAGAAACTTCTGAGCTTGCTGCAAAAGGACACATTCCAGTCTGGAGCCCATGCGGACTTCTATGACAATTAAGCCCAGGTCATTTGTCCCGGCCTGCAGGACACTTCTACAGTGGCGCGACCAGTGGGGGTCCTAGAAGGAATGACAAACAAGGAACACGAAGAAAGAGAGCAAGACAGTGTTCTGATCAAGCTCCAAAATTTTATTTGAAAGCAGCAGATATATATACTGGTAGTGGAAAGAGAGGGGGGGAGGTGAGGAGAAGGAAAGTGCTGGGCAGACACTAATTGGTGTTGTTGGATGCTATAGCTAGGGAGGGTTATTCAAGGGGCATTTCTTATCCTAAAGGAACATCTGCTAACTGTTATGGTGAGCATAAAACATTTCTCAAGGCTGACTTAGCCTGGGTCACAAAGTTGTTTTTCTACATTCTTTAACTAAGTGCTATCTTATAGAAACTTACAGAAAACCATTAAGCTGTTTTTTCTCAAGGCCATAAAGATTTACAGGAAACCATAAAGCTGTCTTTTTCTCAAAGCCATAAAGATGTTTCTCTTCTGGCCTTTTGGCTCCCAACATCTCCTCCCTTTTTTATTTATTAGAACAAATAACCAGACTCCTCCCATGAGGATTTTTGAAGATTTCCTCACTGTTTTTTGCTCTTGGTACTTTTGGGGAGGTGAGGCAGAGCAGTGAGGGACCTTTGGGTCCCTGCCCGGGTGACTGCACCTGTCTTAGGTTGGAAGGGATCTCCCCCAAATCATACACCCGTCATGGGATGAGGCCGCAGCTTTGGCGGCCCTCCTGTCTTAGGGGTTTTAATGAGGGGGCCACTTCTCTTACCCGTCTCTGGCTGCCAGTCAAGCTCGGCGGGCAAAGGTGAATGTACCAACCTCATGCTAGTCTGGTTATAAATGTTAGGGAGTTATGTTATAAGTCCAAGGTTAAGGTACCAGGAGACCTCAAGGGTCTGTCATATTCAGTTTCCAGGGGCTCAGTCATCTCTAAGCGTTGATAGTGGATTTGAATGGGCTTAGATAAAATTGAATCAACCTGTTGTTTGATAAATTTTGTGATCCTATTGAATGCCCAGGGCCCAAGGGAAATTACTATCAGAAGGCCCAAGGAGGGGAAGGAGGTAGGGTATGAGTCCGCCAAGTCCGGTCCAGAAGGGATTGTCTTGTAGTTCTCGAAGTCACTTTTCTAATTGTTCTTGGAGATTTTTTATCTTATCTTGAACTATGTTGGATTTGTTGGCGTAGAAACAGCACTTCTCCTGTAAAAACAAGCAGATGCCTCCCTTTTTGGCAGTTAACAAGTCTAGACCTCTTCTGTTTTGAAGGACTACCTCAGCCAGGCTATCAAGTTGTGTCTGGATCTCTATTATGGTTTCTGAGAGAAGTTGAACATCATCAATCAATTGTTGGGAGAGTTTATAGTAGGTGTGGGTGGCCACCCCCAAGCCTGCAGTTCCAGTAGCCAGCCCGGCGGTTACACCGAGTGTTATCATTAAGGGAATCATTTGGA
>NW_008329202.1:6711-24887 GCF_000622305.1 Nannospalax galili
GTTAACCAAAGGAAAAGAGAGCACCTCCAAATCAACAAAATCAGAGATGAAAGGGGAAACATCACAACAGACACCAGAAAGATACAGAACATTATAAGGGAATACTTTAAAAACCTATACGCTACTAAATTTGAAAAGCTAAAAGAAATGGATGGATATCTAAAGGCATAGGAACCACCATAACTAAACCAAGAAGAGATTAACAGCTTAAACAGACCCATAACACAAAAAAGAAATTGAAACAGTAGTACAAAACCTCCCGACTAAAAAAAGCCCAGGACCAGAATGATTTACAACAGAATTCTATCAGACATTTAAAGAAGATCTGCATCCAATACTACTTAATTTTGCTGTTCTTTTGATAACAGCTAAAAGATGAAAGCAACTTAAGTGTCCCTCAACTGATGATTAGAAAACAGAGATGTGGTGCATTTGCACAGTGGAGTTCTACTTAGTCGTAAAGAAAGATGAAACCATGAAATTTGCAGCTAAATAGAAGGATCTAGAAACTGTTTTACTAAGTAAAGTAGCTCAGACTCAGAAAAACATGACATATGTTCTCCCTCATTTGTGGATCCTAGTACCCAATCCTCATATGTGAGTATATATCCCGATGTAACTGCAAGAACCAGGACAATGAAATGTAATAAGAAGGTAAAGGGAGAGAAGGGACCTGAGAGAGAAGAATAGTAGGATACAGGTGTTACTAAGGAAGAAATGTGTAAAATGGCAATAGTTAAATTGAGGGGAGAGGAAGGGCTATACAAGGAACTGTGGGGAGAAAGGGGTAGAAGGAGCTCAAGAGAGGGGGGAGCATAGCAAACAGGAATTATTAAGGGAGAAATGGGGAAAATTGGGATACTTTAAATGGGGAGGGCATGGACGGAAGTTTAGTTAGGCAGAGAGAGAGCAATGAGAGGTAAATAATGCCTGGTTAGTATAAAAACCAGAGGGAATCATATTAGTCCAAAACCTGCTGACAAATTACACATAAAATACCTCTGCATTAGTCCATGTGTATAGATGAAGCCTATGTAACAAGAAAGAATGCCAGACAATAGAAAACCTAGCCAAATACACACAGCTGGAGAGGT
Organism: Nannospalax galili; assembly: GCF_000622305.1. Taxonomy (NCBI): domain Eukaryota; kingdom Metazoa; phylum Chordata; class Mammalia; order Rodentia; family Spalacidae; genus Nannospalax; species Nannospalax galili. Next base: position 7,806 of record NW_008329202.1, read on the forward strand.
CACAGATCTTAGACAATTCCCCAAGGCTGTCGCTTCTCTAGAAAAATGTAATTTCTTACTATGTGCAAAATATGGATCCTTAAATTTACAGACAAGTATCTCAGTCACCACCCATCAAATAAGCTTTTTTTTTCAACAGACAGATTATTGCAGAGTGCCACAAATAGTCATACACAGAGATTGTCTATGAATTGCCCAATTCTACATGGCATGGCACATCTACAATGCAATCTCTACACCTAAGGCTCATAAAACAGAATAAAGGACAAAGAGAACAAAAATGCATCTTTCAGTTCTCCTTAATGAAGCTCCCTCATACCACAGAGGGCCAGGAACACAAAAGGTCACAAATAGTCAAAACATAGAGAATAAGAGTCTACAGAGTTTGGGTGCTCAGACAGGACTCCAGTATTAAAATCCACCTACTCAGGGTTCAGGGACCATTGCAGAAAGGGCAGAAAGATTGTAAGAGCCAGGAAAAGATGCATGTCCATAAGGAAATAGAATTCTACTGGTTCCTGGGACCCTGTTCATAAGAACCTGCAGCAATGGTGTCAGCATGCAAAGACCCATGCAAACTCAAGCAGACAAGAAAACAAAAACAAAACAAAACCTCCGAAGAAAAAAATGAATAGGCCCCAATCTTAGTCAAAGGATTATTATTGGCAGCTGATTACTGTTGGGTGAGGAAGAGCTGATATTCGAAAAGGGAGTAATTCTAGATAGGTTGACAAGACCTCAGTGCAAATTCATCTACTGCGGACATCTGGGGACAACACTAACTTGACATGATAAACATTAATACAAATGAGAGAATGTATGGATTTGAGTCAGGGGCTATGGGACGGGGCCAATGGGGAAGTGGATATAAAGGGATTAAGATGTTCTAGGGGATATAAAGGTGATTAAGATGTTCTGTATGACATACACAAAAATTCAATAAAAATTCAAAATTCAAAAAAAGACATTGGGAAAAAAATCTCAGCAATTTTCTCTCCATAATTTCAACTCTCTATGTAATTCCTTGACACTATTTTGGATTGAGTTGTTTATTTCTTATGTTAACTTTTAGATCTTTATATATTCTAGATACTAACATAACTGACAGTTGTATAGCTGATAGATTTGTATAGATTTGCTAGACTACAACTTCACTAAACTATCGGTGTCCTTTTCGCTAGAAAGCATTTTAGTTTCATGAGGTCTCATTGGAATCAGAGAGATTCTTAATCAGCATATGAAAATCCCTACTGACTTGGAAGGCAAAGTCCTCTTTAGTACATGGTGATAGATAAAATATCATGGGGCTTAGGTCTACATCCTTCTAATCTACTGTAGATTTAGAGAATTCTGTTCAATGGTTTCCTTGTGAGGTAGAATTTGTAAATATCCTGAAAACTTGAGGCAGAGATCAACTCACTTAGAGAAAAAAAACATTTCGGTAGCTAATCAAAAATTGCTATTGAATCTGGGAAGGCTGATATGGGATTTTCCAGAACCCAAGAAAGGATGCTACATAGACCTAATTTTTATGTAATACTTTACTTTTGGGTTTTTACACAGGGTTTCCCTGTATCCCCAACTGACTTAGAACTTGCTTTGTAAACCAGGTTGGCCTCAGTCTCACAGAGATCCAACCCCCCACCCCTCATCCCGCCACCCCCAAGCCATGGCATTAAAGGCAAGGACTGCAATGCTATGCTCCTACCCAGGATTTGAAGAGGCCTGTGGGTATAGGCCTAGCATCAACAAAGAGAGAAAAACTAATCTCTTTGTACATGATTTGAACCTATCTAATAGTTTATAATGAGCCCAACTCATATTTGCTGGCAGAGGAGCAAGTTCATCAGAAAGGTGGCAATGAAGGTCTTGACCAGTGTGTGCTTCCCATAAATGTTTTAAACAGGTGTAAAGTATCAGTTGGATAATATTAGTCTGGGTTCAGCTCAGAGGCCCAATTCTCAAGGCAGAGTACAAGCGAATGGTGAATAATTGCATTTTAAAAGCCTATATGCACTTGCCCAAAGGGTTGTAAATTTTATGTCTGGGGTGTGTATGACAAGCTGTGGTTGTGGTTACTCATCACAGAAGCACAGAGTCAATTTTAATTGCAACACTGAAATAACATCAAAAGAAAGGAGACAATGACTAGGACATACCATTCTTAACCTTCCATCTCACTTTGAACTTACAGAATTGCTTGGGTTCTTTGGTATCCAAAGAGCAGAGTGGCAAAGACAGTTCCCAGAGCAAAGGATCAAAGGGTTTTATTACATGGATATTTCAAGACCGAAACAGCTTATTAGGAAACCAAAGATGTGAAATTATATGAGCCTCAAGTGTATGGATTATATAGAGAATAAAAATTTTAAATGCTTAAAGGATAAAGATCTTAAAATTCCTGAGCTAACAAGCACCAAAATGGAGCTGATGCCAAAATGCAAGAGCAAAGTGAGAGCCCAAGCTTTTCAATACAGCTATATGCCCCAAACCTTCCAAATCCCACAGTGCCCAAAGGTCCCCAAGGCCTCCAAGTCCCTAGGTCTAAAATGCCTCCTGGATACCCATAGAGGTCAAGACAGTAGTAGTAAGGGACTATGTGAGAGGCTTTTGAGGGAGGTGAGATAGAACAGAATTGTATAAAGAGGGAAAGGTCAGTAGTACAGCAGGGAAGGTTAGTGGGGTGAGGGAATGGGAGGCCAGGGTAGTGGAGGGATTGTGGGGAGGGATAACTAACACTAAAGACATTTTTAAGTCATATGGACACCTACTAGTACAGAAACTTCATAAACTATCAACATATATATATGGTGTTTAAATAAAGTTACTTTATAATGGGGTGACAGTGCTGCACTGGACACCACGGGGTATCAAATAAATAGCCCTGTGCAGTTGAATTGAAGGACCACTTCACAGAGGCACTGATACCTGGCACCACTATCAGGGCAACGATCCTGTGGGGAAAACCTGCTCCTATTACTCTACTACATGAACACAGTATTAAACCAACTCCTAAAGGCTTATCATTATACTCATAGATTAGTGCATAGCTCAGACCTCATCAAAGAAGCTTCATTTAGTAGTAGATGACAATTAACAGAGTCCAACAACTGCTCAACATGCAGAGAATAAAAGATGGTGAAATGCTCAGTTTAAATGGAACATATAGATCACACCCACTTTACCAAAGGTTCCGGGAACATCGGAGAAGAACAGGTGGAAAGAAGGCAGTGGATGAATACCACAGAACAGCGTTTTCTGGAAACAACAGAGCTGTTGCACACATGAACACTCGGTGGTTGCAATAGCATGTGCATGCTTCAGTGAATGTCCATGGAACCAGAAGTGTACATGCAGCACGAATTGGATAAAAAGTGAGGACGAAAATCTGAGTGGGTAGGGAAATGAGGGTGGACCTTGGGTGAGTTGGGGGACAGGGATGACTATGTTCAAAATACATTTTTGAACTTCTCAAATAAAAGGGTATGTATCAAAACATTATGTTATTCTATAATTATGTATTAGTTCAAATAAATTTAATATCTATGCCATGCTCAAAAAATAATGAAATGTTCTCAGGTCCCCAAGGATCCCCAGTGACCCCAGAACTCAAATGTCCTCATCCTTCTCCTACACTTCAATTCACTCAGGTTTCCAAGCATCACAAGTTCCCCATGTCTCCTGGGCCTCCAGGATCTTCCAGTCTCTCTAGGGTGTGCAGGAACTCCAAATATCCCTATGACCCTCAATCTCCCCCAGGAGGCAGGAGCTCACTCTATAGTAAAAAGTCTCAGAGCACCAGGTAAATACACAACTTAAAAGATCACGTGGCCCTAGAAAAATCAATGTGTATTGGATGCTGGATGCCTATGTATTTGTAGGACTAGGAGAGGACTTATTCAGCTAATGTTGCCTACAAAATCTTCCAGGTCCAGTTCTGAGTTTCTTTCAGTGGGCATCCTTATACACTGAGGACAAAGATTTTATGAATTTCTTCACCTACGTTTTCTTTTTAATTCCTTAAAAGACAGAAGTATAGCTCAGGGATACGATACTTCCCTAACGCATGTGAAGACCAGGGTTCAATGGCCAACATCCCCTTTAACCTGCACCCCGACCCGCAAAATTAAAAAATCAGCAGAACCATCGGCATCAAATGCAACTTCTATCTCATTGTTCACTTTATTTAGTTTCTGGATGATGCAGTTGACTATTTCTCTGCCATTCCAAAACGACATCAACTAAAAGTGTAAGATGCAGTATCTTTAATTACTTTGACCCTTAGTTTATTGTTAATTAACATTTAAATGTAAAAACTTACATCTTGCTTTTGCTTTCCACAGCATACTTCATAGCAGTCCATTGAAAGCTGTCTGTTTTACTGGGATCAATACCTCTTTGAAAAAGAAGCCTGATAATAACTTCTGACCCACACCTTACAGCATACATAAGCGTGGTCCTATGATAACAGAGATATAACCTTACCATTAGGTACTTTAATAAAACTGTGAAACATCTAATTGAATATGTTTTACCAGTTTGAATAATTGCCCATCTATATAAAATTGAGCCCATGTGTTCATCCTTATAAATTATCTCCCAGGCAAAGGAGAGAAAATAAACAGGAAGCCTGTTGTCCCACTAGGGTAATGCATAGCAGAATTCAAAACTCAATGTCCTTTCATGCACAAATACGGAGGACATTTATAAAGATGAGCATTTAGTGAAGACTTCTTCATTTCTTCCCTGGTCTGATGGAATATATAGTAGTTCATAGTCAGCTAAAGGTCAAAGGAGGAAAAGTTATTTGCATGCTAAAAACAGTAATAGCATGGTTAGAAAATATTAATGCTGAGAGTATTTTTGTAGTAGATAACCATGGTGGATAACTTGTATTTGCCTTACAGGACATGATCCAGGCAACTTCACATCAGTTGCCGGGCATGGTGGTGCACGCCTTTAATCCCAGCATTCAGGAGGCAGAGGCAGGCAGATCTCTGAGAGTTCAAGCCCAGCCTGGTCTATATAGTGAGTTCCAGGACAGCTGGGGCTACAGGGAGACGAAGACCAAAAAAAAAAAAAAAAAATCTTAAAATCGTATGCTTAGAAAGAATTAAAGCTAGAGTTAAGTCTTTCTTCTGTGAATGTTAAGATGTTTTCTTATCACCCAATTATAATTTTCCACATCAAAACTTATACATGTAAAATAAATTTTCATTCCTTTGAACATGGGAAATAAAAATGAAAACTTCAAAATAAATTCTGGGGGGAAAGGAAGATAAAACTCAACCCCATGTTGTAATAGAGGTTAATAATCATTAGGGATAACCTAAGACTATTTTGCTAAGAAAGAAATTTAACACAATGCATCATTCAAAAGATTATACTTGCTTATGTAATTTAACCTTAATCATTTTCAAAGCAACAAGATATAAGAATCATGGGTGACAAATATCACAAAGAGGTTAAGAAGTCCACTGTAATTCAAAATTTTAATTAACATTTTAAAAACAAACAAAATGAATATCAAACCCCGTTTAGATAAATAAGGCCAACTGAGGAACTGGATTGAAAATGATAAACATGACTCTATTATCAGAAATATAAATTTCACTGCATTCTGTTCCTTTCGTTCCTGCTGAATAAACGTTTTTGTACCACACTGATGGGGTAGGCTGATATTTTACCTACATCTCAGTGAGTATAGGTGAATCTTCTGTATCCTATTAGTTTGATATTATGACCTCAGTGACTGTTACCAGTATAGTACACTACTAACTTTGGTCAAATAAAAGGACTGTACCTTCCTACAAAATCAGTTGTATGTATATCTGCTCCGCTATTAATTAAAAATATTGCCATATCCACTTTGTTTTGTTTCAGAGCAAGTAAAAGTGGTGTCATGTTGTTCTGTGAAAAGAAGAAAACACTTATGAGCTGAAAACCAAATAAAAACCCTGAGCACATAATCACTTAATGCAGACTGTAAGTGAGCCCTTATTTCTTCTTCCCCAACCCACTGCACATTCACACAGACTGCGCCTTACTTTGAAATGTTCCCCACCTAAAGGACTCACATGGCCCATACTCATTCAAAAACTTCAGCTCAAACACTTCCTTTTCACACTATCCTTTACTTCTGTAAAACATCTGTTAGGGTATCTGGGGGGGTCACATGACTTCTCCCATTGAAACCAAAAGCTTCTTGAAGGGTAAGTTCTGTATCTTTATTCCACCAACCCAAAACCCAAATACCAAAGCAAAATTTTCTGTGTGGTCACTGAAGAATGAGCTAAGTTTTCCTGTCTGTATTGGATTCCTCTGGCTATTTCAAGGGAGAGCCTCTTTTTCAGATGTACCATGCCCCAACTAGAAGATTCCATGATCACCTGTTTGAGAGATGGGACAAAACTGAAATACAGGCCAGGTAAAAAAGCTTTGGTGACAGATACAGTTAAAAATAGGCAAATTGAACCCTTGAATGCATTATTTCCACACATATTGGTCAGGAGTACATACAAGAAGCTAAGATACTGCTTCTTGAAAAGTACCAATATTTATAGGCTGGAAGCTGGCTCTCTGGTTAAGAGCACTGGCTGTGCTTCCAGAGGACATGGGTTTGTTTCCCAGCACCCACATGGGGGCTAACAAAGGACCAAAACTCCACCTGTGGATTCAATGCCCTCTTCTGGCCTCTGTGAACATCACACACATATGGTGTACATACATACATGCAGGCAAAACATTCATACATATAAAACTATGTTTAAAAGATAAAAAAATAAAAGTACCTGCCAGGCGTGGTGGCACACACCTGTAGTCCCAGCACTCGGGAGGCAGAGGCAGGCAGATCTCTGTGAGTTCAAGGCCTGCCTGGTCTACATAGTGAGTTCCAGGCCAGCTGGGGCTGCAGGGGGACCCTGTCTCAAAAAGACAAAAAAAATGATAATTTCAAATATTTGCTAGGAAACTTGTGTTCGTCTTGGAAAGCTAGTGCTCCTGATGATCACGTGCTGGAATTGCTGAGTCTTTCCTTGAGTATCAGTCAGGGTCTTATCTGATCTGGGATGGAATAGATTTAGAAACTCATTCCATGGTTGTTTGCTACTTGGTCTTGCTTCCATAAACTAGTTGAATCCAAAAGTGTATGTTTTAAACATGAAGTAGCAGAGATTCTTCCAAGCACCTCACTGTTATTAATTTAAGCACAACAACCAAAGATCCTATGTTGTTCTTTACAGCTAGGAAAATTGGAGCACTTGAAGGGAAAGTGGTTTGCCTAATGTTCCACAGGTACATGGGGAACTAGGATGTGAACCCAGCATTGTGGTTGCAGAGCCTGAGCTGTGCCACTGAACACAACCCATTCCACTCTACCGCACCACTGCAAGAGCTTAGGAAGACACAGCTAATATCAATCTGCCCAAGACAGTGGACAGAGATAGGGGACAGGACAGGTGCTAGGGTTAGTACTGACAGGACTTGGTCCTAGCTGGATGTGGAAGATGAGGGAAGGAGGCAGGTGTGGTGAGTACTGGGTTTCTGGCTTGTGCCATTTGGAGCATGTTTGTGCTGTTTTATTGTAAGGAGGGGATGTAAGAAGAGGTAACTTGTACTTTTGGATGACAAGTCTGGATTTGGAGGTGTGCTGGGTTTGCGTCACCTGGAGAACATTGGCGCTGAGGTTTCTGGGCACACACTGTCTTCACATGACTATTTAGATGCCACCAGCATAAAAGTGGGAGATGAAATTATAATTGGAGTTGTAGCCCAGTCACCCAGAGCAGGGGGCAGTGTGAAAGCTTTCCAGTGTCCCCCCAGGAGCAGTTCCAGAGATGAGGGTTCACGTAAAAGTGACTTAATCACAAGGCAAGTGAAGGAAGAAAGCAGACTGAAAAATGCAGCAGAAGTGATATGAAGCCTCAGAGGCCAACACTGTTTTCAACCTAAGGAAAGCTCTGACACTGTGGGTCCCACTTCAGAGACATCCCCACTGCGATCGAGGGTCTGGGGCATGTGTAATCCTGCTCCACCAGCACTCGCTGCTACAGGGGCTGTGGATTTCCAAGCACTTCTAGCTAGGTCTTCCTATAGACAGGCAGCATGAAGCCCAGAGGAGGAGGAGAAGCAGTTGAGGGGAGTGTGCTGCCCTTTACTTTTTGGAGAAGGCCTTCAACAGGCTAGATGCTACCTACCTCATAAGGCCCCATCCGTCCCACCAAACCTTTCCTCCTTCCCCACCCATTGTAAGGAACTATACCAGACAGCCTGAGAGAGTGGGTTTGGACATTGATCAGTGTAGGGGCTCTGATCTCAGCAGACCACCGGAGAGTGGTGAGTTCTGGCCTCCCTCAGGCCTCCCTCTGGCAAAGGGCCTGAGAACGCAGGGGACTTCCTGAGAGCACCCAGATTCTGCCTTCACGGGGTGAGCGAAACTGAGTGTACCTGACTAGAACCCGAATTGGGCTTCTGTGGGTCCTCCTGAATAGCTAAATGAAGCCATTAGTTCCCTCCAAATTAAACCTGAGAGAACCTGAACCCTGTACCAACCAGCTTTACATAACCAATAAAGAACAGATCTAGGCACCCTAATAATACAAACAGCATACTTCAACTTAATTCTCATATCAGAATCATAAACAACAAAAGAAATTCACATGCCAAAACCACAATGAAAGAATAATAAATAATAATATGGAAAACCAAAACAGTATGTTCCCACCAAACCCCACCAGTCCTGTAGAAGAGTTCTACAAGGAGAACCCCCTAGAGATAACCCAGGACACTGAATTTAAAAGAACAATCATAAACATGATCAAGGAATTCAATGAATTTAAAGAATTCATGAACAAACAAATCAAAGAGCTAAAAGAAGACAGGGATAGACTTCTGAAAGAATTCACAAAATAGATAGAAACATTGATGAAAACTCAGGCAGAAATGAAGAAGGGAGTGCAAAACTCAATAAGCTGATTTGAAACAACAGGGCAAAGCCTCACATCTCAAATGAATGAAATGGAAAACAGAATATCAACACTGAAGGATAAAGTTGAAGAACTGGACAACTCGAGCAAAGATTATGAAGAATTTTTAAAAACACAGGAATGGTGTGTGCAAGAGATGTGGGACACCACAAACGACCAAATCTATAGATCATAGGAACAGAGGAAGGAGAAGAATTTCAGGTTAATGGTGTTGACCAGATCTTAAACAGGATTGTAGAGGAGAATTTCCCAAAATTAAGGAAGACATCCCCATACATATACAGGAAGCACATAGAACATCAAATAGATAGGCTCAGAAAAGAAACTCCCCACAACATATCATAGTAAAAACACTAAAAGCACAGAACAAAGAGAGAATACTGAAAGCAGCAAAAGAAAAACAAGTCACATATAAAAGAAAGCCCATCAGAATTACAGCTGACTTTTCAATGCAAACTATTAAAGCCAAAAGAGCCTGGACCAAAGTAATTCCAATTCTATATGACAGTAGATGGCAGTCCAGAATACTTTACCCAGTAAAGATGTCTATTATAGTTGAGGGGGAAAGAAAAATCTTCTATGACATGAAGAGACTGAAAGAATACATGTCCACAAAACCAGTCCTTCAAAGAATACTTGAAGAATACAGAGAGCAGAGAGAGAAACAACTATACCCCAGGGGCAAGAAAGAAAATAAATAAAGGAATAATCTAGGAAACACAAAATTAGATACAAAACACAAGCAGCGATCAAAATGATGGCAACCAATATACATGTTTCAATAATAACGATAATTATCAATGGACTGAACTCCCCAGTCAAAAGACAGAGGCTAAGTGAATGGATTAAGAAGAAAAATCCATCTATTTGCTGTCTGCAAGAAACCCATATCACCTTCAAGGACAGGCAGTACCTTAAGGTAAAAGAATAGATGGAAAAGAATATTCCAAGGAATTGGCACTGAGAAAAGAGCAGGGGTTAAATTCTAATAGTTCACAAAATAGACTTCAAAGTAAAACTAATCAGAAGAGATAAGGAGGGTCACTTCATTCTGATGAAAGGAACAGTTAACATATATGCACCAAACTCTGGAGCACCCAAATTCATAAAAACAACACTACAGGACTTTAAGACCCAGATGAACCCCAACTCAGTAATAGTAGGGGACTTCAATACCCTTCTGTCTTCGTTAGACAACTCAACTGGACAAAGAATAAACAGAGAGATGTCTGAATTAAATGATACCATACATCAAATGGACCTAGCAGACATCTTTCGAATATTCCACCCAAGCACCAAAGAATACACTTTCTACTCAGCATCCCATGGAACTTTTCCAAAATTTGAGCACATATTGGGCCACAAAACAAACCTCAACAAATACAAAAAAAAAAGAAAAAGAAATAATTCCATGCATTCTATTGGACCACAATGCAATAAAGCTCAAAATCAACACTGGATGAAACCCTAGTCCCTACACAAACTCATGGCAATTGAACAACACACTCCTAAACAATGAGTGGGTCAAAGGAGAAATTAAGAAAGAAATAAAAGAAATACTGAAATTCAAAGAAAATGACAATACAACACAACACAACCTCTGGGACACTTTAAGCACAGTACTAAAAGGGAAGTTTAAAGCTCTAAGTGCCTACATTAAAAAATTAGAAGGAGGCCAAATAAATGACCTAACACTGCAACTCAAGCCACTGGAAAGGCTAGAACAAATGAAACCCAAACCCAGCAGAAGAGAAGAAATAACAATAATCAGAGCAGATTAATGAAATAGAAACAAAGAAAACAAGAATCAATTAATCTAAGAGCTGGTTCTTTGAAAAGCTAAACAAGATAGATAGACACCTAGCCCAGTTAACCTAAAGAAGGAAAGAGCAAATCCAAATCAACAAAATCAGAGATGAAAGGGGAAACATCACAACAGATACCCAAAAGACCCAGACCATTATAAGGGGATATTTTAAAAACCTATGGTTGGATATCTGAAATCATGGAAACCTCCAAAGTTAAACCAAGAAGAGATCAACAGTTTAAACAGACCCATAACATATAAGGAAATTGAAACAGTAATACAAAGCCCCCAAACTATAAAAAGCCCAGGTCCATATGGATTTACAGCAGAATTCTACCAGACATTTAGAGAAGACATCCAACTAATATTACTTAAATTACTCAAAACAATAGAAACAGAGGGAGAACTCTCAAATTCTTTCTATGAAGCCAGCATCACTCTACTACCCAAACTGGGTAAAGGCACAACCAAAAAAGAAAACCATAGACCCATATCGTTAATGAACATGGATGCAAAAATTCTCAACTAAAAACTTGCAAACCACGTACAGACACACATTAAAAAGATCATTCACCATGATCAAGTAGGCTTTTATCCCAGAGATGCAGGACTGGTTCAATAGACACAAGCCAATAAACATCATTAATCATATAAATGGACTCAAAGACCAAAATCACATTGTCATCTCAACAGACGCAGAAAAGGCTTTGACAAAATTCAGCATGCATTGATGTTCAAAGTCCTAGGAGGATTTGGACTGGAGGGAACATACCTCAACATAATTAAAACTATATACAGCAAACCCACAGCCAACATCATTCTAAATGGAGAAAAACTGGAAGTATTCCCATTAAAATCAGGAACCAGACAAGGATGTCCACTATCTCCACTCCTTTTCAACATAGCACTTGAAACTCTTGCTAGAGCAATAAGATAGGAGAAGGAAATTAAAGGAGTACTAATTGGAAAAGAAGAGGTCAAACTATCACTTTTTTGCAGATGATATAATTCTATCCCTAAGAGATCCCCAAATTTCTACCAGAAAACTCCTAGAACTGATCAACACTTTCAGTATAGTGGCAAGTTATAAAATCAATCTACAAAAATCAGTCACCTTTCTATATACCAAAAATAAGCAATTGGAGAAAGAATACAGGGAAATATTCCCATTCACAATTGCTACAAAAAATTAAAATATCTTGGAATAAATCTGATGAAAGACTTCAAAGATCTCTACAGTGAAAATTTTAAATTGTTAAAGAAAGAGATTGAGGAAGACACCAGGAGATGGAAGGACCTCCCTTGTTCATGGACTGGAAGAATTAATATTGTTAAAATGACCATCCTACCAAAAGCAAAATATAGATTCAATGCAATCATAATCAAAACCCCCATGACATAATTCACAGAATTAGAAAAATGCATCCTCAAATTCATATGGAGGCACAAAAAGCCCCGGATAGCCAAAGGAACCCTGAGCATGAAGAGCAATGCTAAGGGAATTACTATACCAGATCAAAGTATACTTCAGAGCCATAGTCATAAAAACAACATGGTACTGGTGCAAAAATAAATGCATAAATGAATGGAACATCATTGAAGATCCAAACCTGAGTACACACAATTTCAGCCACCTGATATTTGCCAAAGATGCCAAGAACACACAAGGGAGGAAAGACAGCATCTTCAAAAAATGGTGCTGGCAAAACTGGATCTCCACCTGTAGAAGAATGAAACTAGATCCTTATCTTTCACCTTGCACAAAAGTCAACTCCAAATGGATCAAAGACCTCAATGTGAAACTGAAAACCCTGAAACTCTTAGAAGAAAATATTGGCAGTAACTTAAAGCCTATAGGTGTAGGAAAGGATTTTCTAAATCGGACAGAAGTTGCTCAGGAATTAAGGTCAGCAATGACTTCATTAAATTAAAAAGCTTCTGTACAGCAAAAGAAACAATCAAAAAAGTGAAGAGAAAACCCACAGAATGGGAAAAAATCTTCACCAGTGACACACCTGACAGAGGTTTAATATCCAGAATATATAAAGAGTTCAAAAAACAAAGAATTGAGAAACCAAATCCAATTAAAGATGGCCTAAAGATTTAAACAGAGAGTTCTCAAAGGAAGAAATAAAGATGGCTAAGAAACATCTCAAAATGTATTCAATACCCTTAGTAATTATGGAAATGCAAATTAAAACTACCCTAAGGCATCACCTTACCCAAATCAGACTGGTTAGGATCAGAGAACAAATGATACCAAATGCTGGCATGGATGTGGAGAAAGGGGAACACTTATTCACTGCTGGTGGGATTGAAAACTTGTGTTAGCTAAGAGATGGAAGCAACCTAAGTGCCCCTCAACTGACGAGTGGTAAACAAAAATGTGATAGATTTACACCATGGAGTTCTATTCAGCAGTGAAGAAAGGTGAAATAATGAAAATCGCAGGTAAATGGATGGATCTAGAAACTGGTATAGTAAGTGAAGTAATACAGACTCAGGAGGGGGAGAAAAAAGACGCATGTTCTCCCTCATATGTGGATCCTAGCACAAAATCCTTTTAAATTCCAGGTCCTTTTAATAAGATGATGCTATACAGAAGTCGCTTCTGCATGAAATAACTACCATCATCCCAACATCAGCTGAGCCTGCTCGCTAAACATCCTCACAATTGGGCTTGTTGAGAGTGGGGCCTACTTGCTAAACATCCTCACAATTGGGCTTGTTGACAGTTGTGCTCATTCATTAAAGGAGGGCCAAGTAGGGTCATTGGACCCTCACTGGAGTATCTAGCCATTCTTCCCAGCCAACTGTATGTAATTTGACCCTGATCACACATGGCCTCCCGAACTTGGGGAGGGCTGAGGTATACAATCTTGGGGAAGGCTAGGAAGAGAAGGCATGACCCATACTGGGTACAGGCTTTCCAGTGTGCATACTAGAAAATGAGGAAGCCTAAGCATGTGATGAAGGTCTGTGTAGGTTTGTTATGATATTTGAAGGTTGACACAAAAATAATATACACATAATGCTAAAATTTCTATGGTCATAGTATAGTTAACTAGTTGAAGGAATGAAATATATATCTAGTGAAGGTTTAGCTGAGAATATTTGGTGTTTTTACACAAACCTTATCTACATAGCACATGACAATTAAAAGTACCAGACTCGTGGAACTAACCTTATTGGATGTTTAACAGCCATACTTTGAGGCCTATACTAATGAGGTCAGAGGAACTTAAAGGACAGTTTTTGCCCCTTGCCGTCCAAGGTCCACTAAGTTCCAGGGGACTATGCAACATCTCTCAAAATTTCCTGTAACTGTGGTGAGTCACCTGTCCTCTTGTTCAGGGAGGCCATGGAGACCCCATCAGATGGACTCGAAGCTACAAACAGGAGGAGGGTCAACTCAAAGGAAACATCCATGCTTCCAATGAAGCCAGACATAGTTGAGCAGGACCTTTGACTTATCTTCACATAGATGGAACTGGTAAAAGAAAGGAGTCAGGGACTCCTCCCAAGCCCATGTGACCCCTGAGGAACAGATCCTCAAATGACCTTACATGTAGAAATAAATTGATTTATTTGGGACAACTGTATGGTCTTAAACACACAAGAGGAAAGTATAACCAATGAGTAAAGTCATCAGTATACTTTTTTGAGAGTTCAAGGGATTACAATTCCCAGACATTATGGTTGTCTATATAAAAAGTTATTTATACAATTATTTCTCATTGACGATTTTGTTCCTAAACAGAGAGTGCTGCTCAGATGTAAGACTTCAAGTCTTGGCTTCCAATACTGTAGCCCACCTGTAGCTAAGGGAGACAACCAGCTATTGTTCTAAAATGATGGATAAATTTGTTTTCTCCCCCTATCTAGAAGCCTTTGAGAGGGAACTGACACTGATTGTAACCACTCCAACTGCTATCAAAATACCTGAAAGCAAATCCTGAATCCATCACACTAGAGTCAAGCCTTGGAAGACAAAAGGAAAATGAGCAGGGACCCAATGGAGGGATGCTTTTGGAAGTCCTTGTCATGATAAAAGGACTTTCTTTTCCCCCTAGACATAAGAGTTATGCCATTTGGGAGTCTTTTAGATAGGCCAACTTAAGGGGTACTCCAATTGCCTCACCCTACATCCCTGTTCAGCATGGACCAAACCAGAGTTTTTTGTGTCCCCATTCCCTGTTGGCACTTGGGTAACCTCTTGAGAGGGTGGTGTGATAGGAATAGGAGGTAGGAATTTGTTAGTCAGTTAGGCTAAAAAGACTCAAAGAGAAGTAGCCAGTTTCTTGGCTACAAGTCAAAATGTCCTTGTGCCTCTCAGCAACATACTGTGTTCCAAAGGCCAAAAATGTCAAAAGTCTTTGGGTGCTTGCATCTAATCCTTAAAATATTTTGGGGATATCTCTTCAGAGGAGGGAATGTTAGGGTAACAAAGACCCATAAAACTAAATAAATCAAAGAAGAAGAAAGAGAACATGAAGTTATCAGAAAAAAGTGATGGGGAGATATGGGAGGAGTTGGAGGGGAGGAAGTGGTCATGGATTTGATCAAAACGCCTTATATGCATGTTCGATATTCTCAATAAATTATTTATTTAAATTTAAAAACAAGGAGGAAAAAAAGAAAACTATACCATTACGCCCCCTCCCAAGTCCAGAATAAACAGTAATACTATGTTATCTAATGGCTTCCAACCACAATAGCAGCAAAAACTAGAGCAAGATCCCTGAAGTGACAAGGCCCTCCCTGTTGTCAGCGCTGGGGGAAGGCATCCTTCTGGCCCTGCCCCCATCCCTCCCACCAATGCCAATACACCCCCTCCCAAGCCTAGAATAAACGATTATAGTATGTTATCTAACACCTTCCAACCGCAATAGCAGCAAGAACTAGAGCAAGATCCGTGCTCCGTTCGTTTCTGTCAACGCTGGGACTGTTGAGAGAACCTTATCACCAAGCAAATCTGGTAAACATAAGCAAGACCTGGGGGTACCCTGCAGCATGCAGAAGCTTGCTTGCACAGACTGAAGATAGTGATGTGACAGGCTGGCACGGAGGGTGCTCAATGCTCATGCGCAGAGCCCCAGCTGTCAAAAAAAGAATCCTCTGGATTGCACTTTCCGTCAAATGAGACCCTGCCCTGCTTAAAATCTATAGACAGATGAAGGATGCCGGGGCAGGGACAGACATTTCTTCAGTGGCGTGGTCACTGGTTCGTGGGCTCCTCGTATTTTCCTTTAGAAAACACGTTTTCTAAATCCCCGGGGTCTATAAGGAGCATCACTAGCGATCTGAAACCAATCGAGTTATTTCCCTGATCATGAATACCACTTGGGTACCACAAGCTCCCCGGGTATGCATGTCCCAGGTAGCTAGGAGCCTGAAGTGACAGGTTGGGGGTCATTTTGAAGTGACAACCAGGCCATCCCTTCCATTATCCTTGGGGGAAGGCATCCTTCTGGCCCTTGACTCTGCCTCCCTCCCAGGCCTCCAGCTGTTCTCTCACAAAGCCTATTATATGTACACCGTTACCTGCTCTTCCGATCTAGTCTCTCCAATTCAGTTATGCCGCGTTCGATCAACTCGTCCACTGTGGCTGTATCGCCCCTGCTTGCCGCCTTGTGGATTTGATGGCCAGGTGAATACTGGGTGTGGTATTTG
This sequence comes from Nannospalax galili, assembly GCF_000622305.1. Lineage (NCBI taxonomy): Eukaryota > Metazoa > Chordata > Mammalia > Rodentia > Spalacidae > Nannospalax > Nannospalax galili. The sequence goes on from NW_008329202.1 coordinate 24,270, forward strand.
GGCGGTCCGCAGCCCCTCTCCTGCTTTTGTCCAAGGCCCTGGAAGGGCCTATCTAGGCCATCACAGAAGCCCAACGGAGTCCTTTCTAAGTTACTGAACCTATTGTGCACGCCTGCTGCTAATCTCGCTGCTGTCTGTCTCACAGACCCCATCCCTCCCACCAACGCTTACCCGCTTCCCCAACAAATATAAGAACGATGTCAATATACCCCCTCCCAAGCCCAGAATAAACACTTATAGTATGTTATCTAACGCCCCAACCACAATAGCAGCAAGAACTAGAGCAAGGTCCGTGCTGGTTCAGTTTCTGTCAAAGGTGAGACCGTTGAGAGAACCTTATCACCAAGCAACGCTTGTAAACAAGTGAGTCCTTCCGGAACCCCGCCGCGTGCAGGAGCTTGCTCGCATGCAGTGAAGGTAGTGATGTCACAGTCTGGCACGGAGGATGCTCAATGCACATGCGCAGAGCCCCAGGTGTCAAAAAAAGAACCCTCCGGATTTCACTTTCCCATTCACTGTAACAACTGCAGTGTTTTACAAAGTCCTGAACTTGACGTACATGGACAAGTGGTAGCACACGCCTTTAGTCCCAGCACTCAGGAGGCAGAGGCAGGCAGA
>NW_008329202.1:25016-32306 GCF_000622305.1 Nannospalax galili
AAAGGCAAGTTAGAGACATTTGTTCTAAGTAAAACAAGGAAACAGTCACAGCTATGAGCTCCAACATCTGACAGTTATTCTTAAATGAGCCTCTAGAATGAGGGACATGAAAAGCCAAATGCAGCCTCATTTTATTTCAGGCAGAGTAAAAAAAGAAAAAAAAGTAACGAAGTCATTTAAAAATTAATGAAGTCATTGTAAAATTTCAAACAATACAAAATATTCTAACTACTAAATGACTGCTTTACATTATTTTACTGCATTCTTGCCTGTCTTTTTTTTTTTTTTTTTTTTTTTTTTTTTTTGGTCTTTTTGAGACAGGGTTTCCCTGTAGCCCCAGCTGTCCTGGAACTCAGTGGACCAGGCTGGCCTTGAACTCACAGAGATCTGTCTGCCTCTGACTCCTGAGTGCTGGGATTAAAGGCGTGCGCACCTGGCCTGACATTGTTATACCCTTAGATTAACGCATCTCTCAACTCTCACCAGAGAAGTTTCCTTATGAATCACATGGTGATTAACATAGAAACACAGAACTGGTCAACATGCAGAGAACAAGAGACTGCAGAGTGCTTATCTCTGAACAGGACACCTGTATCAAACTTCTGTCCCCCAAGGCTCAGGGATCATTGCGGAAGAGGGAGCAGAAAGATGGTAAGAGTTAGTGGTGGTAGATGACCACAAGGAAACAGAGTTTTGCAGACAGCTGCTCAGTCATTCATATGAACTCACAGCAATGGTAACAGCATGCAAAAGTTCCATGCAAGCTCAAACCAGAAAAAAATCCCAACATAGACATGAGGAAGTGGGTAAGAAGCTCCAACCCCACCTAAGAAAACTGTGGCAATAGATGGCTGCTGGGAGGGGCAGAGATAGTCTCTTTCAAGGATGGGACTCTTGGTAAGTTAACCAGACTGCAATGGATGGACCCACCCTGAAGAACATCTGGAGAAACAAATTAAACTCTATAGGACATATATATGTATGTATACATATATTATATAATACATTAAATTGGGGGGGAGCAATAAGGGGAGGTGTGGCTAGGGGAGGGGATATAAATGCCATCAAATTATACTGTATAAGAATAGCAAAAAATTCAATTAAAAAAAGAACATGCATCATGATCAAGCCAGCTTCATCCCAGAGATACAGGGTGGCTCAACATACATAAATCAATAAATATAATCCACCATATAAACACAATCAAAGACAAACCACATGATCATCTCATATCTCACTAGATGCAGAAAAGGCCTTTGACAAAATCCAACATCGATTCATGTTAAAATTCATGGTGAATCTAGGGATACAAGGGACATGTCCCAACATAATAAAGGCAATCTACAATAAGCCCACAGCCAACCATACTAAACAGAGAAAAACTTAAAGAATTCTCATGAAAATCAGGAACAAGACAAGGATGTTCACTCTCTCCATTCCTGTTCAATATAGTACTTGACATCTTAGCTAGAGCAGTAAGATGAATTAAGGAGATAAAGAGGGTAGAAATAAGAAAGGAAGACATAAGAGTATCCTTATTTACAGATGATATGATTCTATATGTGAAATATCCTAAAGAGTCCACCAGAAAACTCCTAAAGTTGATAAGCACATTCAGCAAAGTTGCAGGGTAAAAAATTAACACCACTGAATCAGTAGTCTTCCTACATACCAACAAGCAAACACACCGAGAAATAAACCGTGCAAATGATTCCATTTCATGATAGCCTCAAGAACTGTTATGAGGTGTCCCACCAGAGAATGCCACTCGGACACAGAGTATAGCCAGAAGAAAGTCTTTATTGCTGACCAGCAACTTCACTGGCATTCAATCACAACTGCTGTCGAGCCTTTCTCAGGGTAAGATTTACACAGAGAAACCATATCCTTGTCAGCTCAGGGATGGGTGAAAAGTCCCCAATAGTTTCTTCCTGCAGGTACAAGCCAAGCAGAAAATACAGAAGCCAGAGGCAAGCAGTTAGCAAGAGCAGCACATGCTGACCTTTGTCTCAAGCCCACATCCTGGTGCAGCTGGGCTAAACTTCTCTATTCCCACACTTTGTGTCAACTACCTCTAGTTTCGGCATTGCTGAGAACTGCTAGGGCTGTAACATGGCATAGCTGTGATCAGCCCTGAGGATACCCCATCACATTTCCCACTGGTTATATGGGCATGAGTCAAAGTGTAGACTGATATTGGGGCAGAGGATTATACTGCCCCCTCATAATCATGAGTTTCACTGAATTAACCCTTTGTCTAATATAGTTAGTTAGGCAATTGATCAAACAAGGCCCAATTGTCAGGGCCAGAGCAGGAGGACCAGTGGCCCTACTAGGGTGACTGGTGCACTGTGCAGATCAGGAAAACAAGGATTGGTACCAGTTGTCGGCTTCGTGCCTTTTTCTTTTTCTTTTGTTTAGGTTATTTCTAACTAATGTTAAGCTCTCTCTGATGACCCCAGACTGACTTGCATTGAAGCAACAGGTCTCACCTAGAGCCATGCAGAGACCCCCTTGTTTCATAAAGAGGAGCTCTAGACCTCTGCAATTTCATAACACTATTTCTGCTAATAAGTCTACTTGAGTCTCAAGCCTGAACAGGGAATTTTCTAGGTGCCATTGGGTAGCTGTGATCTCCCAAGATCTGAGTTAAGGTAGGTTGGAAAGATCTAAGAATTCTCCCAACAGCAGACACTATCTATAAACCTGATCAGGGAACTTAAGGTATCTGTATAGGGGCTTGAGACCCAGGATCACATGTGAGGTAGTAAGCACTATAGTCATTCCTAGTTATGCTCAGATTGGTTCTAGCACTCTTAGCAGTTACCAAAATCCAAGGTTGCTCGTCTCATATAAAATGACATGTATGGTAGGTGTGGTGGCACACGCCTTTAATCCTAGCACTGGGGAGGCAAAGGCAGGCAGATCTCTGTGAGTTCAAGCCCAGGCTGGTCTACATAGCGAGTTTCAGGACAGCTGGGGCTACAGGGAGACCCTTTTTTAAAAAGACCAAAAAAAAATTGTTTTAATGGTATGTATTTACACACAGCTTACATTTTCCCGTATATTAGTATAAATCAATACTAAATGCGATTTTTGATGGTAGAAGAAGAGCAGGAGTCAACCAACATTTTCTATAAAGGACCAGATGATATTTAAGCTCTCTAGGTCACATTTAATCTCTTGCTTATTCTTACCTTCCTCCTCTTTTAAGTTTTCCACCCCTTCACCTTTAAGGATGTTAAACACATTCCAATCTTGTGAATTGTACAAAACTGTCTGAGATCACATCCCACAGGACATGTTTACTAACATGTCCTAGGCAGTATGAGTAAAACTCTGAGTGTAGGAAGCTCCACTCTGTTTCCTTTGGCTGAAGGTAATGGAAACTTTGGGAGAGAGAATGCATATAGGGAAGCAAAGCTTGCCAATAAATAAATAAATAAATAAATAAATAAATAAAGCACTAGCTGTGTCACAGTTCAGTGACCACAGTTCAAGCCTGGTGGGCTTGGGGACCCCGACGGATAGAAATCAAGACACAGGGGATGCAGAGGTTTATGAGCCAATGCATGTTTATTATGAATCAAACAGGGCTTATATAGGAATCAGATCTGGAGTAACCAAGGAGTAACCAAGGGATGCATCACTAACAGAAAGTAACCAAGAATACAATAGTTACTGCATTCCCTCACCAACCAAAACTCCCATGATAGTTACAGTGTCCAAGATTCAGCTATGAAATGTTTATGGTATCTAAGATACAATATGTACTGCTTAGGATTACTCTTAGCAACTACTAGAATTCGTGATTTTATATAGAAACCAAGCCATTAGCGCTGAGAGACTCCGGTGCCCATAAACTGTAACAGAACTCTTTAGTTATGTTTCCAGGATAGCCAATTAATCAGGGAAGCACAGCCTGTCAACTCAAACCGCAGAAGCAGAGAGCAGGGAAGCTCTTAAAGTGGCAGTCTTCCTTCTTCAGTCTTCTTACTACAATGCCTAAGTCAAGGCAAGCTGCCGCAGTCTAGTAAAGCTCCCAACACTAGCTGCTCTTGCAAAAGACCCCGCTTCGGTCCCTAGCACCCACATGGTGACTAACAACCCTCAGTAACTCCAACTCCATGAGATCTGATGCCTTCTTCTGGCTTCTTCAGGCATTGCATGCAGGGGTACACTTACAAGCCAAACACTCATACACAGAAAATAAAAATAAATCAATCAAAAATGTTTTTAGTTTTTTTTAAAAAAGAAAAAGTATATTGTTAAGGAAGTACATTTTCATATGTAAAACACAGCATACGAATGCAAGGTTTGGTGGAACCAGATGAATGCAATCATTAGTAAAGCAATGTCATTGTCAAGGTCTACTCCACACACTGGAATTCCAATTCTTAGGGTGCTGGGTAAACCAAAATAAATCCCATTAAAGTGGCATATGTGACCCAGGGAGTTCTGCCTAAGATCTCCTATCTCAAAATCAGCCTATCAGTCAACAGAAATGGCCATGTCTCAGGAGACAGGAAGACAAAAGTCATGTATGAAAAGATTTAGAGGAGGGAGACATTCTGATACATTTCTTAACTTTGAAGAAGAACATAACTAAAGTTAGTATTATTGGAATTCAATCACAAAGCTCAAATCTTAAGTCCTCTTTTGTAAAATGGCAAAGAAAGAATGAATAAAAGCTAGACTCTTGCAAGGTCTCTTATCTCCAAAGAGCATTCAAACACTCTCAAACTTTATTCTTGGTGAGAATCAGAAATTGATAGCACACAGCATGATGCTTCTAACTAAAGGAGGATCAAGATCTTGTCTCCCCTACATGCACTCTGAAGCAAGTACTTAGAAGCTGTTTTTGCTAATAAACAAAACACTTGACTCCTCACTAAGACCAAGAAGATATCTACAAGCTGGATATTAGATGATCTACAAGCAGGATATTAGATGTTAAACACACTACAGCATTCCCTGTGGAATAAGGAATGGCTTCAGCACCTAGAAGGAAAATCAAACCTTGCAAATTCCCATGGTTCCTTGTCATAGGCTTTTTTCCTGGTCCCAGTGAGCGTAGAACCAGGGATATAGTTTGGTAAGTTCCTCAGCTGTCTTTTGAAAGCAGTAGTGGGGAGCCAGGTCTATCTGAATCAATAAACTTTAGTCACACTGCCGGCTATACGAATATAGAGGTCAGGAGTCTGTGCAGGAAGAGCTGTTCACAGCAAAGGGCTTATCTGAGTCCCTGGCTGGGAGAAGGATTGCTAATGTGACTGGGAAGAGGTTATGTGAAGAAGGTTGCAATTGGCAAGGTTTGAAGGTTATTTAGGATTTGAATTCATTGAAAGAGAGGTTTAATTCTGGGCAAGTGGGATTCCAGGCCTGGATGCTGCAGCAATCCTGCCTCTGCCTTAGAAGGACTAGGACTGCAGATTTGTCCTACTTTACCCAGTCATCTTTATTTTTCCCTACTGCTGTGCTGGGGATTGAACCTAGAACCTGTATATTCCTAAGAGATGGTCTTGACTTGCTTCTCAGCATTTTTGAATCAGTTATTAGTACATACTGCTTATACACATAAAAGTGCATACTGTTCTTGCAACTGACCTGAGTTTGGTTCCCAGCACCCACATCGGGCAACTTACTGTCGCGAGCCAGGACTCTGTCCAGCAGAGTCCAGGAAAGACGACACAGACACCAAGGTGAGGTTCAAGCTTCTGTTTCTCTTTCTTCCTTTATTCTCTCTTATTCTCTCTCATATTCTCTTCACTATGATGCTGTCTCTCTCTCTGTTACACACTTCAGCTCTTTATATAGCGTTTCCAACAGCCCTCCCCCCAGCCGGTACCAATCAGGGCTCACACACGTGCAGCGGCCAGGCAGAGTGTAGCTTAGGCACGTAGCAAGATCATCAGGCTGGCAGCACCTGTTTGGCCTCTCCATACTTTGGAGTAAACAAGCGGGAATCACGAGCCTTGGCAATCAGCCAAGAGTTGGAGTAAACAGCATGAGGTTTGGCAGCCAGCCAGGGCGCCATCTGGCTGGCTCAGCTGTGCTCGCTTCCCACAACTTACAACTGTTTTTATCAGTTTGATGATTAGTCCTCCATCCAAGGACAATATATTAAATGGATTTTTAAAGCAGAGAGATGGAATAAGAACTTTCTATCCACTCCATGTATTGACCTGATATTGCAAAACCTTGGAACTGTGCACCCTCTTGGGAGGAGAGAGGAAAGAGGAGAGAGAGAGGAGAGAGAGAGAAGAGAGGTGAGAGAGAGAGGAGAGGAGAGGGGAGAGAGAACTTCATTAAACTGTTAACTACATTAAAACCTGAATCCATGTTCCCTGGCCATTGTCATTTGTCCTAATTTGCTTCTCTATTTCTGTAATAAAACACTGATCCAAAACAACTTGAAATGCATACTGTTCTTGCAAATGACCTGAGTTTGGTTCCCAGCACCCACATCAGGCAATTTACAACTGCCATTTACAATTGCATTCTACATTTCCCAGTGATAGTCTATCTTTGAAGGAAGTCAGGCAGGAACCTGGAGGCAGAATTGAAGCACAGACCACAAAGGGAGGCTTGCTCCTCCAGCCTGTGCTCAACCTGCTCTCTTATACAACCTAGGACCACCTACACAGGGGTGGTACCACCCATAGTGAGCTGGGCCCTTTCACAACACTCAACAATCAAGAAAATGCCTCAAAAGGCAGGAAAGATGGCTCAGCAGTTAAGAGTACTGACTGTGTGTTACTTACAGGTATACAGGCAATACACACACACACAAAAGCAACAAACTGGGGGGGGTCCTTCTGAGACAGGGTCTCTCTGTGGCCCCAGCTGTCCTGGAACTCACTATGTAGACCAGGCTGGCCTTGAACTCACAGAGACCCGCCTACCTCTGCCTCTGTGAGGTAGTAAGCACTATAGTCATTCCTAGTTATGCTCAGATTGGTTCTAGCACTCTTAGCAGTTACCAAAATCCAAGGTTGCTCGTCTCATATAAAATGACACGTATGGTAGGTGTGGTGGCACACGCCTTTAATCCTAGCACTGGGGAGGCAAAGGCAGGCAGATCTCTGTGAGTTCAGTTATATATATAATTTACAGAAATGTATTAAAATGGTACGTAGTTTCTAATCCTTAGAACCTTTAACAATCTAAACATTTTCTGTCATTATTTTTGTGATGTAATTTCTTGCCCCTCTGCTTGATAAAAATTTTAAATGAGGTTAACATTATACTAGTTCACTATAATTTTTTGCTACTGAGCCTCTTTGCTAA
>NW_008329202.1:32401-33939 GCF_000622305.1 Nannospalax galili
TAGAATTAGACTACCTAATCCTTCCAGAAAGGTTTCAGTATGAATTATCCTATAGCAGCTTAGAATATTTATTGTCTTAATCCTCAAAATTACAAATTATTATTTAAAAAACTACTATAAATGACAATTCACTGCTGTGTTTCAAAATTGTACATGAAGTAGAACAATGCCATTACATGTTCTGGGCAGCAATTCTACTAGGTTAACATTGACAGTTTGTAAATTTGTCTTAAAGCACTTTTCAAATTAAAAAAAAAATTATTATTATTTTACTTTATATGTATGAGTGTATTGCCTGCATGCATGCATACATGCAAGTGCACCCATGTTATCCAATGCCCACAGAGGTCAGAAGAGGATGTTGGAACCCCTGGAGTGACTGACAGTTGTTAGGAACAATGTGGGTACCGGAAACCAAACCCAGGTCCTCTGCAAGAGCAGCCAGTGCTCTTAACCACTGTGCCAGCTCTCCAGCCCCTACTTTGTGAATTTAATGAAGGCAAGACCTTGGAGCGTACGGACTGGTGAGAACACCATGGAGGTCTGCTGGCTTGTCAAAGAAGACGTGGATCAGCTGTCAACCTGTCTTTTCAGAAAGTGTTTACAGACAGAGGATTCAAAGGAATCCAGACAAACCAAAATAAACCAGCAAGGAAACAGAACTAAATCCACTTACATTTTTGCTTCTTCTCTTGTTGCATAGGTGACGTTGACAACAGCAGTCTCTGCATCTGTGTTGACTACGAAAGTAGCAAAAACAACAGTAGCATTTAAAAATAGCTATCACCTCCGGCTTCAGACTAACTTTAGAGAACCATGTACAAAACTGCGTGTCCCTCCTTTAGGCATTTGCATTTCTGTTTATTACTGTGCAGTTGTTGACATTTATTAACCAACTGCATGTTTCACCATGTTTTACTTATTTTGTAAACACTTCTGAGTAGGTACATGTGTGAATTTTCTTTCAATATTTGTGTATTTTCCTGTTTACTATCTGTACAGAATTTCAGTGAGCAAACACGATCTGCCGCATTGTTATCCACTTGCAAATGTGCTGCTAAATCACCTTTGCTGCAAATATCATTTCATTTTGTATTCTTCTGAATTACCTCTTTGGGCTAAAACCATAGGAGAAAGAAGGAAAACAAAAAACCAAAACCCAAAAAACAAAAACACAAACCCCGCCGGGTAGAAGAAAACACACTAAGAAAACAACCACGATTCTCAGTGCTGCATTTCTTCTTTTTCTTTTCTTTCCTTTTCTGTTTTCTGGTCTTTTTGAAGCAGGGTCTCCCTGTAGCCCCAGCTGGCCTGGAACTCACTATGTAGACCAGGCTGGCCTCGAACTCACAGAGATCCGCCTGCCTCTGCCTCCCAAGTGCTGGGATAAAAGGCGTGCGCCACCACGCCCAGCTCAGTGCTGCATATTTTCAAATTGTTTTCCTAGGTCAATTTATTATGAATTTCAATTGCTATGATTTGTATTTATTTTAAAATAATTAGAATATATAAAATAATAAGAAAAATTTAATCTATAG
>NW_008329202.1:34695-37576 GCF_000622305.1 Nannospalax galili
GATAATTTAAGAAAATCATTAAAAAAAAAAAAAGCTACCTTGCAATGTAATACAAGCTTATACTACAGAGATTCTTAACCTTGGATCCACTCTTAAGTGGATCCAGAAGTGTGAATTTTTGTGGTTATAATTTCCATATGATTTCTCAAAGGAATTTAGGAATTTGGGATCCCCCAAATTTTAAAGGCTCTAGGATAAAAATATATCTTGCTGAATAATTTCAAAGCAGTTTCAACCTTGGGCAGGTGTGGGGAGTGGTGGTGAGGCATGCCATAAGCAGAAGGCACAGTCCTCAGCTGAAACTGCCCAGTAATCTGTAAGCCACCAACACAACACAGCCCAGCCTAGCCCTGGCCTCTGCTCAGGAGTACTCAGAGATGTCCTCATGTTGCAAAGCAGGACATATGTGTGGTACATAACCATTCTCACTCAGGGCCAACACACAGAATGCCAGGAGCTTCAGGCTTGTAGCTTTCTAGAGCTACAGATAAGGCTATAGCCTTGAACTCCCAGAAAGGGCTGGGACTGAGACTCCTAAATAAAGGTATCCTCTAGGGATCCCAGATCCTTAGATTTTAGAAAATCTGGAAGTTCTTTGATTCTGGAATGAGCTGAGCTCCATTTAAATAATTTCTTTTATTGGTCATGAAAGCTATGCTTCCTAAAACTCTACTGAAAAAAGTTTTCCTGCTGGATCAGGAATCACCCATAGCTCAATAGTTTAGTCCTGTAACTGCCAGGTAACTGGAAGATGGGCAGTCTCCACGGCACAGGTACTGGAAGGGCCACACATCACCCCAAGACCCTGGAATTTCCTCATGCAGCAGGTCCAGAATTTATAACATGGACTTAGCTACTAATTTGCCTCCAATGCCCCAGTAGTTTTCCTGCTGGATCAGGAATCACCCATAGCTCAATAGTTTAGTCCTGTAACTGCCAGGTAACTGGAAGATGGGCAGTCTCCACGGCACAGGTACTGGAAGGGCCACACATCACCCCAAGACCCTGGAATTTCCTCATGCAGCAGGTCCAGAATTTATAACATGGACTTAGCTACTAATTTGCCTCCAATGCCCCAGTACTCAGATTACATGTGTGCACCATCATGCCCAGAGAAGCTACTGGCTTTTATAGGTTCATGTCTGTAAAGCTATTTTGTCTACTATCTCCAAACATTAGAATGTCTTCCCTTTCCATCTTTAGGGAAGGAAGAAATGAGAAACAGAATCCTTGTAAAGCATGTTTCCTTTCTGAGTTCTTTCACCTCTGGGCACAGGCAGGCAGCAGCATGAAGTTGAATAACAATATCTGTAATGTTCACAGAGTGGAGAACATCTGAATAGTTGCAGCTTTACAACAACTACACTGATTGTACTGGCAGATGGATCAGGCTGTACATGAAAGTGTGGGTTTTTTATGATTGGTTCCTGAAACTCGTTCTAATCCCTTAGAATTGTTTACAAATACCTTACACAGATTTTCTTTGGGTGACACACACATTCAACGATATAGGAAGGGTAAAAATCACTCTCATTGTGATTGAGTGACTTCTTCATGGGCTCACAGGCAGTAAGCAATGGAGTTTGCATTCTGCTTTGTAGGCCAAGGCAAAAAATCTTTACCCAGTGTTGGTAACTTTATTATTAGGATCTTGGGGTCTCCTTTTCTGGAACTCTTAAAGAGCTATATCAGCTTTAGGGGCCATTTTTTGTCTCCTTTTAAATCAGTGCTTCAAGCTTTAGCAGATAAGAATGAGGATAGCAGGAGGAGAACAAAGAATTCCTGGGCATGTACAGCACTGTCCCTATTGATGGTTCTCAGATCTGAGTGCACACAAAAATCACTCAGGGATGCTTGATTCACGAGCTGTCTCCCCAGAGTCTCAATATGTATGTGGTGAGCCTTAGGAATCTCATTTTCATAAATACTCCAAGAGATTCTTGGTGTAGGAGTCCTGCTCCTCGACCAACAGACATTAGGGATCTGCTTTACTAACCCCAGAAGGAGGAAAGTAACAGCAGTCCAAACCCAGTTATTCCCTGTTTGTCCAGTGCCTGAGCACACTACAGGTATTAAACCAATCTGAAAATTATATTCCTTGAACAACTAAACTATACAGATGTAGGCAGACAGACAGACAGGTAGGCGGCATCCCTCTCCGAGTTCAGCAGGCTACTTTCCTCACGTATTACCTTGTTCCACATTCTCCACTGTCCCACACTGAGCCAACAGTCCATCCAACACCTGTGAAAGGAAGCTTCAGTGTCAGAATGGGAAGGAAAGATCATAAAAAACGACAGTGATTCCCTTAGCAAATGAAACGGACTAAAAGAAGGACAAGAGAATAATGTAATTAAATTTCAGTTCTTCCACAAAATGAACGAATCTAAATATTCAGGACTTTTATTTGCTAAACTAATAGGCTGGTTCCTAATAGTCTATCACTCAGATGACACCACACAACTTCAGAGTCTTGGTAACTGAATAATCACATTCACAGTGATGCCTGGAACACACTGCTCTTGAAATGATCACAATAAAGGACAAGCTCATTTCTCCTTCCTGAGAGATTCAGCAAGTCTTCCTTCAGCTTCCTCCAGCAATCTCCTTATTTTACAAAGTATGTCTGAGGGCAGGGCGTGGTGGCGCACGCCTTTAATCCCAGCACTTGGGAGGCAGAGGCAGGTGCATCTTTGTGAGTTCGAGGCCAGCCTGGTCTACATAGTGAGTTCTAGGACAGCTGGGGGCTACAAGGTGACCCTGTCTCAAAAAGACAAAATAAATAAATAAAATAAAATAAAACAAAGTATGTTTGAAAACTTTCACAATAAAAAGTTTGTTCTTAGGGACAGAGAGATGGCTCAGAGGAGATTCGGCAAGT
>NW_008329202.1:39997-46135 GCF_000622305.1 Nannospalax galili
CTGTTATTTCCAAATATAAATATTGACTCCAATTGATAACCAAGTATCCCATAGTAAGAAATTCATTCATGAACTCAAAGATAATTGAACAAGGATAGCTACCATAGCATTATTTGACATGCAAGGACTGCATACAAGAGCATCTACCAACAGATAAAAATCAATCAGAGCATTCAAGACACAGCATTAACAGCTGTTAAAAATGGAGTAGATGTGTAGACATGGACACACATATGGAACTCTCCAAGGAAGGCTGTTACAAGAAAGTCAATTGAAAATAAGTTGATCCTGTTTTTTAAATTCTTTATTATTTAGTTATTTATGTATATGTTTTGCCCGCATAAATGAACATGCACTCATGAGTGCAATGCCAGTGGAATCCAGAAGAGGGCATTGGAGCTCCTGGAACTGGAGTAGTGGACTGTTGAGAGCCACAATGTGGTTGCTGGAACTGAACCCAGGTCCTCTGCAAGAGCAGTCAATACTCTTAACCACTGGATCATCTCTCCAGCCCCTAGTTATTTAAGATTTATTTTTTATTATTTTTCATTAAGTGTATTTATGTGTGTGTGTGTGTGTGTGTGTGTGTGTGTGCACATGCGTGCGTATGCCTAAGGAGGAGAGGTGTCTGATTCCCCTGGAGCTGGAGTTACAGGTGGTTGGGAAGCACCCAAGATGGGTGTTAGGAACCAAGCTCAAGTTCTTTTCAAAGAGTAACATGTACTCCTAATCACTGAGCCATGTCTCTAGTCCCGAATCCCACTTTTTAAAAACATAAACCAAAGCTATACTGTTAAATTTATGTATATGTAAATTCATAGAAAAAGGCAGCCACAAGCAGATCCTGTTGGTAAAAGTGTACTTTTAACTACTTCTCTTCGATTTTCTTTTAAAAATGAGCCTATTCATGTCACCTTCCTTGCTTTAAAAAAAAGTCAACAAGAGGCTGGAGAGATGGCTCAACGGTTAAGAGCACTGGCTGCTCTTGCAAAGGACCCTGGTCAATTCCCAGCACACACATGGTGGCTAAAAACGATTTGTAACTCCAGTTCTAGGGGAATCTGATGACTTCTGACCTCTGCAGGTGCATGTACACATATTCAGGCAATACACTCATACACATAAAATGAAAATAAGTAAATTTCTTTTTAAAACAAGTTCAGAGTACATGGGAAGCTGAGGCAGCTGGACTGCCACAAGTTCAAGGCTAGCCTGGCCTACATAGTGAATACTAATCCAGCTATCTAGCAAGTTCTCCAGGCTGAAAAATGCTTTGCAAGGGGTCAATAATATCTAACTTATGTTACAATTCAGCTCATAACATTGCCACGCTTCACATGTGTGTGTGTGTGTGTGTGTGTGTGTTGTGTGTGTGTGTGTGTTGTGTGTTGGAGGTCAGTTGATCATGTAAGTTTTAAGGGGAACTTTTAAAACTAAGGAGGAGTAGGGAACAGATAAAAATGCCTCAAACATGCAGACAGATATGAGTAGATGCGCAGCACCTGACCTTGTTTACCAGAGTGAGTGGAGCAGAAGACTCAGGTAGTCTTAGTCCTTGCTCTCCATGGTCCTGGGGCTTAGTCAGCACACCTGCCTTTCTGGGCACATAAGTTTCCCGAGGTGCTCTAATTTCCCTCCAAGATGAGGACTCTGTGTCATCTAATGAGTCTCAGAGTTGCTATAGAAACAGATAGAACCAAGTTGGGTAGAATCCCCTCATCAAATCCCACAGGATTCCCCACAGGAGTCTCTTGGCTTCCTCTGCTGGCCCTCTTGCCTACAGTTTCCTTGGAGATCCTTGGATTTTAAACTGGCTTACTTTTAAAATAGAACCTGAGGGCTGGAGTGATGGTTCAGTGGTTAAGACACTGGCTGCTGTTTCAGAGGGCCTGGTTTTCATTCCTAGCACCCATATGGTGTCTAACAGCTATCCACAGTTCCAGTTCTAGGGGGTCAGATGCCCTCTTCTGGGCCTCCTCGAGCACAACATGGGTACTTACATGACACAGACAAAACATTCATATACATAAAAGAAAAGTAATTTACATAGAACCTGGGATGCTATGAGCTAGGCTCCGACAGCTCATGTTATCTGGTTCTCCACCATGATCAAGGCTTGTATGAGGGTTCCCAGGGTAACTGGCCAAACTTGGGCTTAATTAGCCACATACCTGAAAACTGGCGGTAGCCTTCTTCACCCTTTCTTTCTAATAATGCAGATGAAATGGTTCTTCAGTTTCACAAGATTTCAGTAATTTTATATTATTTTATTTCTTAACTGATGGCAACAAATTCTGCTGTGCAAAATAGTTTCTGGCAGGTCCTTGATATTCATAGGACAGATGTCTAGCTTTTCACCTCTCACCATCAACATCATGGAAGTCATTGACCAAAACTCTCTCCTCCAGGAAAGATTATTCTAGAAACTTCCCCTAGACAGTGGTCATGTGAAAAAAACCACCTGCTTCACGGTGGTTTCATGGCTGTGCCATGCCTCATGGGGCAAGATCAAGTTTGACAACTTCCCCCAAAATATGGGTGAAATAAATCCCAGAGCTAGAGAAAGTTCTCAGAAGGGCAAGACCTTCTGTGTGCAGCCAAAATAAATATGCATTTTAATCCACGCAAGCGAGACTTTTGACCCCAGGGCACCTTTGTGAACCCCAAATTTCTTTATTATTTAGTTATTTATGTATATGTTTTGCCCGCATAAATGAACGTGCACTCATGAGTGCAATGCCAGTGGAATCCAGAAGAGGGCATTGGAGCTCCTGGAACTGGAGTAGTGGACTGTTGAGAGCCACAATGTGGTTGCTGGAACTGAACCCAGGTCCTCTGCAAGAGCAGTCAGTACTCTTAACCACTGGATCATCTCTCCAGCCCCTAGTTATTTAAGATTTATTTTTTATTATTTTTCATTAAGTGTATTTATGTGTGTGTGTGTGCGCGCACGTGCACGTGTGTGCGCACGCCTAAGGAGGAGAGGTGTCTGATTCCCCTGGAGCTGGAGTTACAGGTGGTTGGGAAGCACCCAAGATGGGTGTTAGGAACCAAGCTCAAGTTCTTTTCAAAGAGTAACATGTACTCCTAATCACTGAGCCATGTCTCTAGTCCCGAATCCCACCTTTTAAAAACATAAACCAAAGCTATACTGTTAAATTTACATATATGTAAATTCATAGAAAAAGGCAGCCACAAGCAGATCCTGTTGGTAAAAGTGTACTTTTAACTACTTCTCTCTGATTTTCTTTAAAAAATGAGCCTATTCATGTCACCTTCCTTGCTTTAAAAAAAAGTCAACAAGAGGCTGGAGAGATGGCTCAACGGTTAAGAGCACTGGCTGCTCTTGCAAAGGACCCTGGTTCAATTCCCAGCACACACATGGTGGCTAAAAACGATTTGTAACTCCAGTTCCAGGGGAATCTGATGACTTCTGACCTCTGCAGGTGCATGTACACATATTCAGGCAATACACTCATACACATAAAATGAAAATAAGTAAATTTCTTTTTAAAACAAGTTCAGAGTACATGGGAAGCTGAGGCAGCTGGACTGCCACAAGTTCAAGGCTAGCCTGGCCTACATAGTGAATACTAATCCAGCTATCTAGCAAGTTCTCCAGGCTGAAAAATGCTTTGCAAGGGGTCAATAATATCTAACTTATGTTACAATTCAGCTCATAACATTGCCACGCTTCACATGTGTGTGTGTGTGTGTGTGTGTGTGTTGTGTGTGTGTGTGTGTTGTGTGTTGGAGGTCAGTTGATCATGTAAGTTTTAAGGGGAACTTTTAAAACTAAGGAGGAGTAGGGAACAGATAAAAATGCCTCAAACATGCAGACAGATATGAGTAGATGCGCAGCACCTGACCTTGTTTACCAGCGTGAGTGGAGCAGAAGACTCAGGTAGTCTTAGTCCTTGCTCTCCATGGTCCTGG
This sequence comes from Nannospalax galili, assembly GCF_000622305.1. Classification (NCBI taxonomy): domain Eukaryota; kingdom Metazoa; phylum Chordata; class Mammalia; order Rodentia; family Spalacidae; genus Nannospalax; species Nannospalax galili. The sequence goes on from NW_008329202.1 coordinate 43,934, forward strand.
GGCTTAGTCAGCACACCTGCCTTTCTGGGCAAATGATAAGTTTCCCGAGGTGCTCTAATTTCCCTCCAAGATGAGGACTCTGTGTCATCTAATGAGTCTCAGAGTTGCTATAGAAACAGATAGAACCAAGTTGGGTAGAATCCCCTCATCAAATCCCACAGGATTCCCCACAGGAGTCTCTTGGCTTCCTCTGCTGGCCCTCTTGCCTACAGTTTCCTTGGAGATCCTTGGATTTTAAACTGGCTTACTTTTAAAATAGAACCTGAGGGCTGGAGTGATGGTTCAGTGGTTAAGACACTGGCTGCTGTTTCAGAGGGCCTGGTTTTCATTCCTAGCACCCATATGGTGTCTAACAGCTATCCATAGTTCCAGTTCTAGGGGGTCAGATGCCCTCTTCTGGGCCTCCTCGAGCACAACATGGGTACACTTACATGACACAGACAAAACATTCATATACATAAAAGAAAAGTAATTTACATAGAACCTGGGATGCTATGAGCTAGGCTCCGACAGCTCATGTTATCTGGTTCTCCACCATGATCAAGGCTTGTATGAGGGTTCCCAGGGTAACTGGCCAAACTTGTGCTTAATTAGCCACATACCTGAAAACTGTGGCGGTAGCCTTCTTCACCTTTTCTTTCTAATAATGCAGATGAAATGGTTCTTCAGTTTCACAAGATTTCAGTAATTTTATATTATTTTATTTCTTAACTGATGGCAACAAATTCTGCTGTGCAAAATAGTTTCTGGCAGGTCCTTGATATTCATAGGACAGATGTCTAGCTTTTCACCTCTCCCCATCAACATCAATTCTGCTGTGACAAAATAAGTTTCTGGTAGGTCCTTGATATTCATAGGACAGATGTCTAGCTTTTCACCTCTCACCATCAACATCATGGAAGGCTCTGACCAAAACTCTCTCCTCCAGGAAGGATTATTCTAGAAACTTCCCCTAGACAGTGGTCATGTGAAAAAAACCACCTGCTTCACGGTGGTTTCATGGCTGTGCCATGCCTCATGGGGCAAGTTCAAGTTTGACAACTTCCCCCAAAATATGGGTGAAATAAATCCCAGAGCTAGAGAAAGTTCTCAGAAGGGCAAGACCTTCTGTGTGCAGCCAAAATAAATATGCATTTTAATCCACGCAAGCGAGACTTTTGACCCCAGGGCACCTTTGTGAACCCCAAACACACGCACTTGCTTCTTCAGATCTAAACACGGTAAGAACGAGAGCCCTGGATTTCATGTCTTTTTGTTCTGCTGTACTGAAATCCTGTTGCAGTGGTGGTGGCACTTTGAGACAGGGTTTTGTAGTGTAGCCCAGTCTGGCCTCCAACTGAGGAGCTTCCTGCCTCAGCTTCCTGAGTGCTGGGATTACTAGTATGCACCATCAACACCTAACTTTCTGATGACGTTTCCAACTAACAAAACCTGTTTCTAGGGAAGTGACTAGCCTCATATAGCCCTCCACTTACAATCTGTAATGTACACTAACTGGGATACAAACAGATTCATATAGCGGTGAGTTCAGAATAATGATGTAGCAACCCAAGTTCTGATCTGAGTGTCCCGTGACTGCCTTGTGGCCCCTCTAAATGCCCGTGCCCAGTCATCGAGAACTGTGTCTTCCTCCCAGCAAATTTGCTTTTTGGAAAGAATTCCCAAACATTCTTTACACAGAGTTCAAAATCTATTAAAAAATCAGGAGAAAGCCTCCCTTCTCTACCTACCCTTCCTCTTTTAGGTTCCTGCTACTGATGAAAACAGTCCTCCTGGAGTAGTCTATGCCAAAGAGTATATCCCGGGTATGTTTCATCTCAAACACAAGTATTAGAGTTCTATGTGTGCTTTTTTCTTTTGTTAATTTTTTAAAGAATCACATTTTTTATTTTTGTACGTGTCTGTGTGTGGACATACAAATAGGCCACTCTGGCCTCATGCTATGGACTTATATGAACATACACACAGATTCCTGCACATACACAAATACATATCTGCATAGACATATCCATATGAACACAAATAACAATACATAACTCTGTAGCTATAACACAAGAACCTCTAAGTAAGCTGTTCCCAAGATCAGATGTCATTCTAACACAGGGAAAATGGTACCTCTGTCTCAATCATGAAGGATCATTTTTTATCTGGTCTTTGCTAATTAAGAGTTGACAAGTGTTGAAATACTTCCTATTTGCTAAA
>NW_008329202.1:46276-48284 GCF_000622305.1 Nannospalax galili
CAATTTCTATTGCAATCCTGGAAATGGAACCAAGGGCTTTGGGCATGCTAGCTAGGAAAAGTGGTCTACCACTGAGCTACAACCCCAGCCTGGAGTCATATTTTCAATACTTAGAATTTACCATTTGTTTCTATGGCAGGCTGCAGTCAAAAGTTTATCAGATATAGTCATCTTCACAGAGTTTAAAGCTGGAAAGGTCTTAGGGCAACTGTTTTGCAAACTCCCTCCTAGGGACATGTAAACAAACACCTACTTCCTCCTTAGAGGACACAAAATCAAGGTACCACCCCACCAAAGTCCAACTTGCAACAGTCACCAAGCCCCATCTCAGTGGTCTCTTTCAAGTAGTCACAGCTGTTCTGATAGAAGCCAGCTGTTATGCTTAGAGGACAGTGTCCTACAACAGCAGCCCCTTCATCTCATATACAAGAACAAAGGCGTCCAACAGTGTTCGGCACACGCGGCTCTATCTAGTATCAACATCAGACAATGGTGGCTGCCCGAAGAACCCCTAACAGACGGGCACTATCACTGGTGCTCCAGACACTTTACCAGCCCCTAGAAGGATGCTTCTCTGACCTAAACAGGCACTAAGGACTTCAGGATGATTGACACACAGCTTTCTCCCTGCTGGAGCTTCCAGACTAGCGAGGGTTCCACAAAGCTCATCAACAGAATGCATACAAAATAGGGTGAAAACCACTTAAGAACAATGTGCTGAGCTCGGAGCAGAGGACATTCACAACTCTGAAGAAGGTGAGTAGGAATTTGAACTTAATCTTGAAGCAAGAATAGGCATGAGAGAATGGGAGGAGGAAGAACCCGCAGACAACCCACGCGAGAAGCAGCATGGGGGAGGTCTACAGAAGAGAGAGAGAGACGGGCCTGCGACAATTCCCTGGGCTCTTCTTGCCCATCAGGGCTGTGTGTATTCCAAAGACTAAGCTGTCTTGAGCCATCAGCCAGCAAGAGTCTTGTTTCCCCTTACAGTGAACCCTCTGAGTCTGCAACGGGACAAGTGGTGGGACTGGCCTGGCAGGAACAGGGATATTCTAGAGTCACTTGTGTTTCTCCCTTTGGCTATCACACTGTTAAAACAAAGATCCCCAAGAAATTGGGATTTCCCCAGGAATCTCAAGCTGGGAGAAGGCAAAAAGTCTGGTGCCAGTCAGAGGAGTAGCTTGTCCTGTTGTATTCCTTCCTCCACTACCAGAATTTCACACAATTCTGACAACTTGTCAGACCCACCTTGTAGGAGACACAAGAGCCCAGATACTGATGGGCAGGACACCTTAGCTATCTTGTCCTCCCCTTAAACTTAAATCTCAAGTTAGGCCCAGAAGAAGGACTATGGAGGTGGTTGTCACTGGACCTCACACCGAATACATCTCCCTTTCCTACTTTTTACTATTTGTTTATTGAACTGACTTACTTATTGAGGATAGCCCGGCTTATTAGGGCTGCCAGGGATCAGGGTCAGAGTCTGAACAAAATACACTGCTAACAAATTTCCGTAACTGTCATCTTGTTTTCCCTTCTCATTGTACGGATGTAGAGACAGTGCTGCCTGGAGATGGGACTGAAGCCAAAGGTCCAACTTCAAAGTCTATCTAGATATTTAGGCAACCCTTGTTGGAGCTTTAGCCTCACCAACTCAAGCCCTTCATCTCCTCTCAGAGTTGATAGACTAGATGTGCATGTCTATGAAGTGCTAGCAACAAGATGCCCAGCCCACGCCCAGTGCTCTTCAAGCGACAGGTGTTCTAGTGTTCCAACTAAAAGGAAGTTGGTCAGACTTTGTAGGAGTTCTCAGATCCATCTGGATTTTGTGGTGGACTGCATTTTCTACCCACAGCTCTCCTTATGATTTTGTCATTTCTCCCTCTGGGACATGAGATTCTTCCGGAATCCAGGCAGGCTTATCTAGGGCAACTGCATCTCTAACTTCTGGAGCTAGATCACAGCTTGCTTCTCTTAGAAATGCTTACCCTTAGAAATCCTGCCACCA
>NW_008329203.1:0-236 GCF_000622305.1 Nannospalax galili
TGATACAGCTGACTTCTGAAAGTTGTCTTGTGACTTCCATTTGTGTGACATATGCATAGTGTCTCTCTCTCTCTCTCTCTTTCTCTCTCTCTCTCTCTCTCTCTCTCTCACACACACACACACACACACACAAATGTAATAATTTTTAAAATTTTATGAGTGTTTTGCCAGCATGTATGTAAGCACACCCATGTGTGCAGTACCCACAGAGGTTAGAAGAGGGTAGCAAATCCCCT
>NW_008329204.1:0-618 GCF_000622305.1 Nannospalax galili
CACCTCCACCTCCACCTCCACCTCCACCTCCACCTCACCTCCACCTCCACATCACCTCCACCTGCACCTCCACCTTCACCTCCACCTCCACCTCACCTCCACCTCCACCTCCACCCTCACCTTCACCTTCACCTTCACCTTCGCATCCAGGAAGTGATTCTCCTGGAAGTCACAGAGATGGGGGTCTGTGTGGGCAGAACCCAGGGCATGAAGATCCAAGAGGAGGGCCTGGCTTCAGGCTCTTCTCCAGTGCCAAGGCGGTTTCCATGGTCTCCCGGGTTTTACCCCACTCATCCTGAGCTGGTTTCTGCACCCACCCCCACCTTCACCTTCACCTTCACCTTCTCATCCAGGAAGTGATTCTCCTGGAAGTCACAGAGATGGGGGTCTGTGTGGGCAGAACCCAGGGCATGAAGATCCAAGAGGAGGGCCTGGCTTCAGGCTCTTCTCCAGTGCCAAGGCGGTTTCCATGGTCTCCCGGGTTTTACCCCACTCATCCTGAGCTGGTTTCTGCACATCTCTGAAGAACTTAGGACTGAGGTGCTGGTTCTGCAACTTGAGCAGGCACTTGTGTCCTTGCCCTTTTCCTTGGCCAATTTGCAGAAGAAGTGGCCCACG
>NW_008329205.1:0-109 GCF_000622305.1 Nannospalax galili
TAAACATTACCACTGAAATCCACCCGATGACTTCATAGACATACACAGGCATCAAGGGTCAAAGTGCAACCGATTATGACTAGTAATAATCAGATGCATACAGATTAGA
>NW_008329205.1:244-494 GCF_000622305.1 Nannospalax galili
CCCTGATTTAATTCAACTGTGAACCTAGAAACTTACAGCCACTTGTGAAAGAGATGTACTCTTGCTCTGGAGTCTGTTACTGAATATGTTAAATCTGTAGTGAAATGCTTCTTCTAATCATGTAGTTAACAAAATTTTTAAAAATGATTAAAAATAATAATAATTAGTAGATGTGAAAAATATTACATTGAAATCTACTTGATGACTTTATGTCCATGCTCAGGTGCCAAGGAGCTCAGAAAGTAACTGA
>NW_008329206.1:0-244 GCF_000622305.1 Nannospalax galili
ATATATAGATATGTAAAAGAATAATAGTGTAGGCTCTCCATTATGGCCCGTGTTTAGCCACATGTTCCTAAACCTGATACCTGTGTCTGGTATGGGCTCCATCTTGTGAGGTATACCTTAAATCCACTTATAAGGTGACTAGTTACTCCCAAAACACTCATGTCACTCTTACACCGGTGGGCTTATCTTGTAGCTTGCTGTAACTTACAGAGTTCACAGCTGATCAAGGTTAGTGATTATTTTT
>NW_008329207.1:0-205 GCF_000622305.1 Nannospalax galili
CAGGTTCCTGCCCTGAGTTCCTACCTTGGGCTCCTGGATGAACTGTGACACGGGATAGGTAAGATAAATAAACCCTTTCCTCCCCAAGTCGGTAGTGGTCAGAGTGTTTTGTCACAGCAATGGAGAATCAAACTAGGACACTCTCCATCATTCTTTTGCTGTCTTTGGGAATAGCTTTTACAGTTTGGACATGCTCTGGACAAAG
>NW_008329208.1:0-202 GCF_000622305.1 Nannospalax galili
AGGGAACATACCTCAACATCATTAAAGCCATATATAACAAACCCACAGCCATCACTCTAACTGAAAGCATTCCCGTTGAAGTCAGGAACCAGACAAGGCTGTCCACTATTTCCACTTCTCTTTAACATAGTACTTGAAGCTCTTGCAAAAGCAATAAGACAAGAGAAGAAAATTAAAGGAGTAATAATTGGAAAAGAGATCA
>NW_008329209.1:0-225 GCF_000622305.1 Nannospalax galili
CCTCCTGTCTTGGCCCATGCTAAAGGGATTTTACTTAGCCAATCGGATATAGCAGGAGCTTCTGCTATCGGTCCCTCATACAACCGATGTTCATCCTCCAGTCGCAGGGTTAATACCTGTAGTGGAGCTCCATCTTTTCCATGTACAGTGACTCCCTTTTTAGTGAAGTGGATATGGGCTCCTAACTTGGAGAGTAAATCTCTCCCAAGGAGGGGATATGGACAG
>NW_008329210.1:0-879 GCF_000622305.1 Nannospalax galili
TTTCCCATTCCATCATCAGAGTTGGTTATCAGAATACTTACAGAAGAGAAGCTTATACAAATTACAAAAACCAGGATTAATTGGGGAAGGGATATGCACCCAAAGAGTAGCGGTCATCGACTTTCAGCTGGTACTTTTTCAAACAGTACTCGTGTCAAGGACCACAGAACCCTCGGAGCCACCATCTCCCCCTTTTTATTTTTAACTTGAAGGTTTCAAAGTGAAGACTAAGGGCATGAATGCTTTCTCCTAGTTGTCTGATGATGACTGGAAGGGAATAAACCAGTATCAATATTAGGAACAAAACAATCCCTAAATTTATAAAAAATGAACAAGCATTAGTATTAGACACATAAGATCGAATGGCAGAGATAAATGTCTCTGAAGTTTCCTCCAAAGATGAAGTATCTATATGGGATTTACTGAGAGTTAGGATTTGGTTATGCAAGTTATGAATATCTAGTCTTATAACAGAATTATTCCATACCCCTTGTAGGTGAAGCTTAACTCTATCCCATTCATAATTGTAGATGAAGCTTAACTCTAACCCAATCATAATCTGAGAAATTATACGGAAAAGGAGTAAACCAAATCCATTCAAATGCTGTATGACATTGAACCTGAAGTCGAAACTTAATATTATTTAATTGATTACCCATAAATAACACTTCCTTTTCTAAAGTGTTTAACCTTTCCTGATTTCCCTGATCAATATGTTCCTTAATCATCAATGCTACAGAAACATGTTTGGAAAGTTGATTAACATAATATTCTGTATGAATTTCTTGTACAAGGTTGTGGTAGACAATGAAAAGCTAGCTAATACACCAACTAAAGCAGTTACTCCAATAATTAGAGCAGCACAAAAACGTTTTGATC
>NW_008329210.1:938-1080 GCF_000622305.1 Nannospalax galili
ATGGTGCAGAGAGAGTAACAGGAAGCATATCTTAAGAAGGGCGGTGTAGTGTAATAAAAAAATTCCTTAGTTTTTTATCTAGTTAAGCAACTTGACAAAATAGAGTAACAACAATATCCATAAAAAGAACCATCAGAATTAT
>NW_008329211.1:0-1361 GCF_000622305.1 Nannospalax galili
TGCCTCTGCCTCCCAAGTGCTGGGATCAAAAGTGTGCCATCACACCTAGCTCTAGTTAATGTACTTTTCAGTAACAGAACTTCCATTTGAAAAACTCAATCTGCTTGGTGATGTTGTCTTTGAAAAGCGCCGCTCTCATCCTATCTCCACTCTGTCGTGGGTCCCTTAGCTTCTCTGGAGATGCTGCTAAATTCGACATCTGCTGTTTCTCACAGGCAGCTTCTTTGCCTGATTCTCCCATATCTGGGTCGTACTTTCCTATTTCGTGACATGTCTTAGTTTTGTGATTGGTGAAAACCAGACATTTCAGAGACTTTATTCCAGAAACTCTACAGGCCATGGCTTGCTTGCTGCTGTCCTTGCTTGTGTGGATAGTTGGTGACTAGGCAGAACTCTTTCATTGAAATCTGTCTTCTTACTGAGTGAAGCCTGTGGTGGTGTGGGTTTGGGCTACAGCGGATGGCAGTGACTGCAGTGAGAGTGGTTTAAGTGGGGCTCTTTAGCCCTCTTCCCACTGCTGTGATCAGCTCACAGCCTCCACTGGTATCACACCCAACTCTTTGGCTCCGCTAATTGGCTACTGCTATGTTTTTGGTTCTGAGGCATATATTGCTCCACAGTAGAATCCATTTAAGCTTGAGTCCCTTTGTAGGAGCGTTTTTAAAAAATATATTTTATTTACTATTTTTATTTTTTACGTATATGAGTGTATCTCTGGCAAGTAGGTAGGTGCACCTGTTCTGTGCAATGCCTGCCAGAGGTCAGAAGAGGGTGTCAGATTCCCTGGAACTGTAGGTATGGATGGTTGTTAGCCATCATGTGGGCACTGGGAATCAAACTGGGGTCCCCTTCAAGAGCAGCCAGTGCTCTTAACCACTGAGCCATCTCTCCAGGCCCAGGAGTGGTTTTTGACATAGTGTAAAGTTTAGTCTGACCTTAGACAGCCAGCATACTCCTTTCCTGAATCACTCTGGCCTCTCAGTTCACTTATTTCCCTCATGGAGCTGCTAGATTTTAGTTAATGTTTATCACTCAGGTTGCCATTGCCATCATAAGCCAAGGCTGGAACCTCTCCAAGTGAAGTTAGCTCTTGATAGAGTTTTGGAGATCTTTATGCTTATGTGACAGCTAAGGATTGTGTTGTGCCACTCTCCGAGGTTCACTCATGAAAGCCCTTACCCAGTTCACCAGTGCGATTGTATTCAGAGACAGAATTATGTTCTATTATGGAAATACATATTATAGAAATAATTAAGGCTAAACAGGATCACAGGGGAAAGGATCTGATCTATAGGATTAGCATCCTCATAAGAAGAGAGGTGTACATACATTCTTTTCCCGTTGCATTCAAGCATGGGTGA
>NW_008329211.1:2980-3709 GCF_000622305.1 Nannospalax galili
TTTATTTTCTTTTTAATTATATGTATATGTGTGTGCCTGTATGTGGATATGTACACTTGAGTGCAGGTCTCTGTGAAAGCCAGAGGCATTGGCTCCCTCAGGAGCTGGAGTTAAGGTGGTTGTGAACCACCAACATGGTTGCTAGTGACTGAACTCTGGTCCTCTGGAAGAGCAATATGTGCTTGTAACTGCTGAGTCATCTCTCTAGCCCTAGGTCACACCTCTTAATGGTTCTCTGGGGCACATGCTTTCCAGTTAAACTGGATGGTCCTTGATTTTGAGATCACTTGAGTTTCAACTTTCTGAACCTTGCCACACTGAGAACCAAGCTTCCAGTACATGAATCTCTGGGCTATAACCAAACCACAGCCAAACAGAGCCTAGCTTTATTTCCTCTGAAATTTTCAATCTTCTTTCAAAGACTAAGAGAATCCCAAGCATGGAAAGAACTTGTCCTGTGCAATCTCCTGAGAACCCGACTGATCAAAGGAGTTTTCACCTGAACACCAGACTGTTTCAAGTCCGTATTTTTGGGATTCAAAGTTAAACATTAGCCCTTTCTACTTTCTGTAAAAAGTGAGTTTTTCTTTAAACAATAGATGACGCTGAATAAATAGGAGGAAAGTACCAGTATAAGAAGTGTCAGTAAGAAAAAACAAAATCATGTGCTAACAACTAAAACCTCACTATGTATGTCATGTCCTATAAGCCATTTAACATGACTTCATA
>NW_008329212.1:0-862 GCF_000622305.1 Nannospalax galili
AAATAGAAACTCTCACACCTTATTTCAGCTGATGATAAGCAAAGGCTAATAGAAGGAAATCCTTTCAAATTTGGATAAATCAGTGGATTTTTATTTCCTGGAATCTGTTCCTTGGGGATTTATTTTCAAGTAATTTACATGTTCTATTCATTAGATATTTACATTGTATTAGAAACATTATGATAAATATAATGCAAATTACCTGGCAATATCATTGTAATCCTAATTTATGAGTACTGATATGTTTAAAAATAGTCACATTTTTTTCTTTACATCTACCACACCACCACAACTGACCAGATGGTTTTGGATTTTCCTTTACCTTGAAAGAAAGGAGCAAACATGGGAGACTCTGGATAAAGTTTAGGAATCAAATAACATAAATGCGTGCTTGCATGTATACATGCCTTCTAAAATGTAATTAAACAGGTGATCACAGACCTGAATTCACAAAGATTTTGTGTGACAGAAATTCCTCTGCTAGGACAAAAGGCCTGAAATATGAAGTAAAGTGAAGAGGCTCTTTCTCTCACTGTTCAAAGTTTTTGATCCATATATATTTGTTTCTATTTGATATGGCTTACAGAGAAACAATTGTGTCGTTCTGGTAATGATGTGGCAGATGGGAGGGTTTTCCTCCTGAAGGAAAGAGAGAGAGGGAGGAACAAGATTGAGACAGAGATAAAGAAGGTCTTTCCTAGTGCATAAACATTATGTGCTTCAATGTCATACATCAGTGACCCACTTCCCAATCATGGCTGAATGGAGGAACAACCATGAAGCCATGGCTCCATCTCTTATGATCCAATCATCTTTCCATAATCCTTTTCTGAATCCTGATGTCCACATCACAAATATTGAA
>NW_008329212.1:1000-3102 GCF_000622305.1 Nannospalax galili
CTCAGGATCTGATTTTAGGTTAGATGTCTAGATTTCAAGGCCCTTATATTGATTCTGCACAGTACCTAAAATGTCACATATCTCAATGTTTCTGAATCCCCCTATGCAGTTCTTATGTGTTTTACTCACATATTATACATGTGAGAAATAGGACATATTCTCATTAGAAAATTACGTAGCTCCTTGACAATATCTGTGAGTTTAAATGACTTCATGTAGTGGAACAGTGCTTAGGATTGAACTTGGAAATATGAACTACTCTATAGAGAACATACTAATGCAAACATTCTTAAAAGAAACACTGTATTCTCATAAATGAAATAAAATTAAATTTTTAAGTTATAATTTTAAGGGATATCATGAAAATTATTTATTTTCCAGGGATATGCATTCAGTTTTGATTGTTTCAATTCCCAACTTTGTATAGTTTTTCATTCTTCCTTTCTCTCCTGGCTCCTTGGGTGTTATGTCACTATACCATCTCTACATTTATATGTCTAGGTTTTCAACTACTTCTGATTGAAGTTTTTCTTGAATGCTTTGGAGTATCCATTCATGTTTTATGAATTCACCACTCTGACAATGTCACTGACATACATTGATTCAGATTCAGTGTTCTAGTAAATTAAGTCAGAATGTTGGATCCTTAGAAAATTGCCAATATATAACACTGGGTCACAGTGCCTTTCCTAAGCACCCATTGTATTAAACTGTGAGAACTGCATTTATAATGTGAGGAGAAAATAGGAATTAAATTCTCGTTAACCATGTACAGTTATTCTGGGAAATATAGAGAGATTCATACGAGGGTAAATGTGATACAAATTAAAATGGTGTTTTGAGACTGTCTTCACTTCCCAAAGCTCTGAGAAATAAAAGTCTGTCAGAGAAACTCAGTTATCCCTAGGCAGTGGTGCATTACAGGCCCAGTTGGAGGACTTATATTGTATCGTTCTATTACTATTAGAAGATAATATACTTGTTTGAGACATTCATATGGTCACAGCACTAGATGTTGTCTCAGCAGAATACATGTAGAGGTTTTTAAAGAAGAGACTGGCTTCAAATGGTGAAGCCTATGCTGTGTTCTAATGCAATCACAGTCCTATGAGCTGAATACAAACGACTCCTGAATTATGTTTGATGTGCTATAGGGTCACAGGGAGCTCTCTCCTTTTTGCCCTTCCCCTTAGACACATGTCCACAGGAGACAGGAGAGCTCACTCCACTGCTTATCCTATTGGCTGCCTGAATCCTGCTATTTGATTTCTGTAGTAGAAATTTCAAAGGTGCTAAAAACAAACAAACAAATAAATAAACAAACAAAAAAACATAGCTGGTCCCAGACATATATGTTTGACTAGTTGTTCCACCCAGATTTTAATGTGGAAATCTTGATCATATCAGTACATGAGTAATTCAACTGTCCTTACTAGCCCTTTACTAAGGGATCCGCAAACACATTTTCTCAGTTGTCTATTTGTGCCATCACACTCCTTTGCTTCACATTACTCCAGATACTGCCATTGTCCACATTTTTGCTAATGACATATATATGTTCATGTATATGCATACGTTGTTAAATATAATCTCTGCAAAAGTGAGACCATGCATTGATTTTAGAGTGTTTAATATTGATGTAACTTATTAATATCACCTTTTCTTATACAGATGTGAGGAATTTGAATTGTGTGAGTGTTGAACAAATTTCAGAAATCCGTACACAGATGAGATTTGCCAAAGTAAACCAAAGAAATGAAGATGTCTTATCAGTGACAGAAGCTGATATGTGAAAAGAAAAAAATTTCAAAACTGACAGATTAATGGAGCTAAAATTCCTGAAAAAGATCAATAAACACAAGAATCTGCTGAGGCTGATATAACAGTAGACAGGGTTATGCTCTCAGGCCTAGATTCTGGAAGTTACTAAAGTCAGCAATAAATTCCCTGTCTTTTGAGTTTCCTGGTACTTATTTTTTCCATTCACACATTGCTTAAGTGTCAAGAACATGCTTTCCAATTCCCTTAAAAATGGCTAACTACATTCTTGATAGTAGAACATCCTGACTTACTCATATCACATAAACCACACATACTGATCT
>NW_008329212.1:6885-8092 GCF_000622305.1 Nannospalax galili
CTATCCCATGCTCTTAACCTCTGAGTCATCTTTCCTGGCCCTTAATATTAATTTCTGGGTTTTTTTTTTAAACTTTCACAAAAACTTTATTGAGAATTTCATATGTGCATATAAGATTTTTTTTATCAAAGCCATGCCCACTCCCTCCCCTCCAACATTCCCCCATCTAAAGAGGTAACCCTAAAATCTTTAAAGGACTAGATACAAGCTCCCAAATACTTTTGATATTTTTGGCCTTTGGGATAGAGTATGTTGTTAATAGGCTCAAGGACATGTTGACTTTTAGCACAGAAACTGGCTACATTTCTTTCGAGTCTTTTTACCCTAACTGCCTGGCCATTTCCTATGTGCTATTCATATTATGCCATCCTCTGAAGGGGTTACCCAAATTGCCAATAGGCAATAGGGACGCAGACTACTCTGGCTTCTTCCATTCTGAACAGGGAAGCAGGTGAGGCAATTGGAGTACTCCTTAAAAGGGTCTATCTAAAAGACTCCCAAATTGCATAACGGGAAAAGGAAGTCCTTGAATCATGAATAGGAGATGTAAAGGAGAAGTAAAGGCAAGGGTAATTAGCATTACAAGTTCTAGTCAGGGAACTAAAAAAAAAAAAAAAGCAGAACAGGGCAATGTGCAAATGTTCATATGACAGTCCATTGCAGTTTCTTGACAAGGGCTTCCAAAAGGATCCCTCTATTGGGTTCTTCCTCATTTCTCAAAGGATCCCTCTATTGGGTTCTTCCTCATTTTCCTTTTGTCTTCCAAGGTTGTACTAATTGGGTGGGAAGAGTAGACGGATACTCAGGTGAAGGTCCAGTGACCCTGCTTGGCACTTCTTTAATGAATGACACAACCGTCAACAAGCCCAATTGTGGCTATGTTTAGGGATCAGGTTCAGCAGAAGTTGTGATGATGGTCATTGATCCCTCTATTGGGTTCTTCCTCATTTTCCTTTTGTCTTCCAAGGTTGTACTAATTGGGTGGGAAGAGTAGACGGATACTCAGGTGAAGGTCCAGTGACCCTGCTTGGCACTTCTTTAATGAATGACACAACCGTCAACAAGCCCAATTGTGGCTATGTTTAGGGATCAGGTTCAGCAGAAGTTGTGATGATGGTCATTATTTCATGCAGAGGGGGCTGCTGTTTAGCATCACCTTATTAAAAGGACCTGAAATTTAAAAGAATCTGGTGCTAGGAGCCACATA
>NW_008329213.1:0-278 GCF_000622305.1 Nannospalax galili
AAAGGGCCAATGCCAGACCTGGGCAGAAAAGAACCCTCTACTCCCCAGAAACCAGCCCAATCCCTGGTTAATATTCAAAGAAGCAAAAGGAAGAGATGTGGGTGAGGTCATTTCTGATAGAGCACAGCTGGGCCAATGGCCACTGTCACCAAGGATCTCCTGACATGGCTGGCTCCTGACACATTCACACCCACCTGAGTACACACATCTGCTCTGTGGCAGGCACTGTGAGCCCTAAGAATGCTGGAGAGAAGACAACAGGAATTCCTAGGGCACCT
>NW_008329214.1:0-1253 GCF_000622305.1 Nannospalax galili
ATGAAACATTGTGAAGTCATATTTGACACTGTGATATTACTATGGAGAATTATGTGGTCAAATTTGAGGATTGTGATGGGACATTGAGCACGGTGTTTCAATATTGAACATGACGATGACACAATGCATCACGGTAATGACACAATTTCGCATCATGTTGGCACAATGAGCACTGTGAGGGCATATAGGTGAGTTGTGATGGCACAATGGAACATTGAGAAGTCACATTATAAAATTGTGATGGCACATTTGAGCAAAATAATGGCACATGTGGGTTTAGTGTTGGCACATTGGAACACCGTGATTTCACATTGGAGCATTGTGATGTCACAATGGAACACTGTGAAGTCATGTTGTGAGTGGTGATATTTAGCACAGAGCATTCTGATGTCACTGTGGCACATTTTGAAGTCATATCCAAACATTGTGATGGCATATTGGACGAATATCATGTCACAAGGGGCGATAGTGTTGGCACATTGGAGCCATGTGATATCACACTGGAGGATTGTTTTGTAACAATGGAACATTTTGATTTCATATTGCAACACTGTGATGTCACATTGGAGAAAAATAAGGCCCATGGGGCGATGTTATTAGCACATTGGAGCATTGTGGTGTCTCAATGGAACTTTGTGATGTCATATTGTAATATTGTAATGACAAAGTGTAACAATATACTGCACATGGGGCGATAGTGCTGGACATTGGAGCATTGTGATGTCACAATGGAGTATTGTAATGTCAAAATGGAGCATTGAGAAGTAATATTGTAACATTGTGATGGGACATTGCAGCACTGTAATGGGACATGAGATGACAATGTTGGCACATTGGAGTATTGTGATGTCATATTGCAGCATTGTAATTCACATTGGAGGATTGTGAAATCATATTGTAACATAGTGATGACACCAAGAAGCACTGTGATATAACAGTGGAACATTGTGAAGTCATATTATAACATTTTGATGGAACATTGGAGCAAAATAATGGCACTTGGGGCCGTAGTGTTGGCACATTGGATGACTGTGATGTCACATTGTAACATTGTGATGTCACAATGGAACATTAATAAATCATATAGTAGCATTGTGATGGCACCATGGTTCACTGTGAGGCCACATGGGGGTTTGTGAGGAAACATTGAGCACCATGTTTGCATATGGAGCATAATGATGATGCAATGGATCATTGTAATTACACAAATGTGCATAGTGATAGCACAATGAGCATTGCGATGTCATAATGGA
>NW_008329215.1:0-1462 GCF_000622305.1 Nannospalax galili
TTCAGCAGGGTAGAGCACTGTCTATACAAGCATGATGACTCAAGTGGGGCACTCAACATGCTCCTCTACCCTTCACATGGAGAGAGAAACATGTAACTGCACATACATTCTCAGTTTGCACCCCACCCTGTACATACAGTGTGCTCCTTCATTATGGGAAGGCAGCTAACTTTACCATGAACTTGTCTCTCTTCCACCTGCCTTTGTTCACTTTATAACCATAACGGAAAGGAATCCATGAGAGATCACCCCGCATCAATATGGTCCCTATGAGCCACATGTAGAAACTCAGCTTGTAAAGTTTGAAAGTGCCTTCCAAGAAACAGAACACAGTAATGGGGGCGGGGTGGGAGTAGTCACGGACAACTTGACAAGGTATCAGAGTGCATAGAATCACCTAGGAGACAGACATCTGGAACTACCTGTGAAGAAGATTCTCGATTGGGTTAACTGAGATGAGAAGACCCCCTCTAAACACAGGTGGTGCCATGTAGAGCTCTGGAGTCCTGGACGAGTCTTCTAAAAGTGAACGGAGCACCGAACAATGTGACTGAGCTCCTGGCACCCTGGCTCCCTGCCTCAGTGACTGAGCTCCCGGCACCCTGGCTCCCTGCCTCAGTGACTGAGCTCAAAGCACACTGGTTCCCTGCCTCAGTGACTGAGCTCAAAGCACCCTGACTCCCTGCCTCAGTGACTGAGCTCAAAGCACCCTGACTCCCTGCCTCAGTGACTGAGCTCCCGCACCCTGGCTCCCTGCCTCAGTGACTGAGCTCAAAGCACCCTGGTTCCCTGCCTCAGTGACTGAGCTCAAAGCACCCTGGCTCCCTGCCTCCCTCAGTGTGTGTTCTCTCTTCTCAAACAGGAGCGGAGACAAACCCTTTTTTCCTGTCTTAAATTGCTTTTATCAGGTATCTTGCCATAGCAACAGGGACAGTAACTAATATAGTATGTAAATTTAATGAAAGTAATTGTCCACTTACAGTGGAAATGCAAAGGTACAGACATGACCTGTGGCTCATTCTTTTTAAAATTAGAATATTTAAATTAACAAAATATTGGGGTTTAGGTCTTTAGGTTTTTAGGTTTAACATCTGATCATCAATGGAAATCTCTATGAAAATGTTGACTCAACACAAGCTAAGGAAACAGGGACCTCAGAAGGCCCATGGAAACAGTACAGTCTTTAAAAGTGACTCTGGAGAGTAATTCAACTATTGGGAAAGTCACAAACAATTGCTAAAGAGGAATAGAAATTGATTTCCACAACTACCACATTATGACTTTAAACCTTCCCAGTCTTCATCAAAAATTTATAAAATATTCAACTGGAAAAGAAAATATGGTCCAAGCACAATGGGAATCAACAGATTCTGCCCATGAAAAAGTAGAGTTAGCAGACTGAAACCCACTGTCTTAAATATTTAAGACAGAGAACTAATCAAGCCATCAAAGGTGATAAAGG
>NW_008329216.1:0-262 GCF_000622305.1 Nannospalax galili
GGACCTGCAAAGTACTTAGCAGGATCTTGCCTATGTTATAGGAAGTAATTTTCTCTGGATAAAAGAACAGCTCAGAGGTTCAAATTGTTTTTCAGGTAGTTAAGTGCTCAGTAGTTCAGAAACACAAAAATACCTATCACTGAAGAAGTTTAAATTTACAGTATCTATCAAGAAGTTTAAATTCATACAAAAAACCAAAGGCCAGAAACAGAGAAACAGAAATGTGTAACCTGTGCTATGGAGCTGTGGACTAGAACTCAAA
>NW_008329217.1:0-247 GCF_000622305.1 Nannospalax galili
GTGCACATATGCATATGTCTGTGTGAATGTGTGTGGAGACCAGAAGTCAATTTCAATTACTTTCTTCAGTGGCTGTCCACGTTGTTTATTGAAACAAAGTTTCTAATTGGCCTGAAACTCATCAAGTAGGCTAGGTTGGCTAGCCAGGGAGCCACATTCTTCTGTCTCAGCCTCCCCAGGATGGGATTGTAAATACATGACATCATGCCCAGCTTTCTCACATGGGTCCTGAAGACTGAACTTGGGT
>NW_008329218.1:0-410 GCF_000622305.1 Nannospalax galili
TCCATGAGCATGAGACGTCCTTCCATCTTCTGATGTCTTCCTCAATCTCTTCTTTAAATACTTAAAATTTTCATTGTAGAGGTCTTTAATGTCTTTGGTCAGGTTTATTCCGGAATTAAAAAACATTTTTTTTTAGCAGCTATTGTGAAAGGGAGTGTTTCCATGTACAGTTTCTCTGATTGCTTATTATTCATATATAGAAAGGCTACAGACATTTGTAGATTAATTTTGTAACCTGCCACTTTGCTGAAATTATTAATCATTTATAGTAGTTTTCTGGTGGAATTTTTGGCATCTCTTAGATATAGTAACATATCATCTTCAAAAAGGGATAATTTGATCTCTTCTTTTTCAATTATTACTACTTTAATTTCCTTCTCTTGTCTTATTACTCTTGCAAGAGTTTCAAG
>NW_008329219.1:0-255 GCF_000622305.1 Nannospalax galili
GATGGTATTTCTTGGTATAGATATCTGGTCTCACATTTGTCGAGTGACTGTGTGTTTGTCTGCTGTTACCTCACCTTGTAAAGTTGTGAATCAACTGAATAGTGCTTGGTTTTGGATCTTGGAGTAACGGTGTTGATCTTCAAATGGGGTGTCAGAAATGTTTCCCACACTACTTGCGTTATGTGCACTTCTTAGCCCAAGAGGAAACCATCTGTAGAGTTGGGAAGTTCACACTGCCAATTTTAGAAGTCTGTG
>NW_008329220.1:0-578 GCF_000622305.1 Nannospalax galili
ATCAATCAAGAAGATATTACAATCATGAACATTTATTCACCGAACTCTGGTGCACCCAACTTCATAAAAAAATTACTACAGGACTTTACGACCCAAATTAACCCCAACTCATTGATAGTAGGGGACTTCGATACACCACTATCTCCATTAGATAGGTCAACAGGACAGAGACATAAAGGAGAGACATCTGAATTAAACAAAACAATATATCAAATGGACTTAACAGATATCTACCGAGTATTCCACCCAAACTCCAAAGACATGCTCTCTACTTAGCACCCCATGGAACTTTCTCCAAAATCTACCATATACTGGGGCACAAAACAAAGCTCAGCAAATACAAAAAGATCGAAATAATTCCATGTGTTCTATCAACCACAATGCAATAAAGCTTACAATCAACACCCGAAGAAGCCAAAATCACCACACGAACACATGGAGATTAAACAACACACTCCTGAATGATGAATGGGTCAAAAGAGAAATTAAGAAAGAAATAAAAGAAATCCTGTAATTAAATAAAAAGTACAATACAACACAACAAAACCTCTGGGACATGCTGAAAGTGATTCTTAGAG
>NW_008329221.1:0-2035 GCF_000622305.1 Nannospalax galili
GATGAAAAGCTCCCTCCCCCTGCAATCAGGGCTCTCAGACAAACCTACCACATTAATTTGGTCTGATAGTCCAAGCTTAAGCCCGAATAAAGACTCTTTGTTCTTGCATGTTCTCTGGATTCTGTGATAATTCTTGGGGATCCATTCTCTGGGCACAACATTTGGGGGATCATCCAGGATACCCAAGCCCACCCCCACCTGGACTCCAGAGTGCAGAGTCTACCTGGTCTGATTGGTGAGTGTCTCTTGTCTTTGTGTCTTTCATTCCTGCATGCTTCTGGTTTGGTTTTTGGGCCCAGTTTCAAGATTGCCTGTTGGAGGTCTAGGTGGACACACGGGAAGGCCCCAGGCCGTGGGACTCGGGAAACATCCTGGACCCACCTGATAGGGATTGGATTCCCTTGGTAGACTTGGAAGGACGGAGCAGGTCGTGCCTGCCAGGAGGCGAGAGGCCATCATCCTATTTTCAGTTTAAGGTGCCAATTAACTGTGTGCTATTTTTGCTTTTTGTTGTGTTTGTGACTCTTACTGTGTTGGCAGAAATGGGACAGAACCACGTAACTCCTCTCAGCCTTTTTCAGGATCACTTCTCGGAATTCAAAGCCCAGGCTGATAGCCTGGGGTTAAGAGTAAAGAAAGGGAAGCTTTTTATGTTTTGCAGGAATGAATGGCAAACCTTTGGGGCCGGCTGGCCTGAAGAGGGAACGTTTGACCTGCCTACCATCTACAGAGTAAAGGATATAATTTATGGCCGTCCAGGCCACCCTGATCATGTCCCTTACATCATGACTTGGCAGGTTATGGTGGAGGAGCCTCCAAAATGGCGAAAGCCGTTCCTTCTTCCTCCCCCAACCCGCTCAAAGCTGACTGTCCTTGCCCTACACGAGGATGAGTGGCAGAGAAATGAAACCAAACCCTCCATCCCCCTCTACCCTGTCTTGCAAGGAAGCACAGGGGAAGAACTCCTGCTTGAGCCACCCCCCATTGGCCTGTCCCACAAGCAGAACCTCAGGACGTTCCAGGGGAGGTGGAGGCAGCCCCACCCAGGGAGGCAGAAGGACATCCTCCCCAGACACAGAGGAGAGTCCAAAGGGGGCAGCCATGGCTAGTGGCAGACTCTACTGTCCTCCCTCTCTGAGCCGTGGGGCCTCTCACTGAAGCAGGGGACCAGCAGATGCAGTATTGGCCATTTGCAACTAGCGACCTTTACAATTGGAAGTTACAGACAGCTAAATTTTCTGAAAAGCCTCAAGGTCTAATTGATTTGCTAGAATCTGTTTTGTTCACCCACCAGCCCACTTAGGATGATATTTAGCAGCTTTTGCATCCAGGTTGAAACCCACAAGCTGGTCCCTGGGGTGGATGGGAATCCCACCACCAATCAGGCCCTGATTGATGAAGCCTTCCCCCTGGTTAGGCCAAATTGGGATTTCAATGTGGCTGAAGGTAAGGAGAGGCTCCCGGTCTATCGCCAGACTCTAATGGGGGGTTTCTGGGCGGCTGCTAGGCAACCAGCCAATTTGTCCAAGATTAATGATGTGCAGCAAGGGAGGGCAGAACCACCCGCAGCATTCCTAGAAAGGATCCTTGAGGCGTTCTGTACCTATACCCCAAAGGACCCAGAAGCACCTGAGAATAAGAATGCAGTGATCCTGGTGTTTGTGAACAAGTCAGAACCTGATATTAGGTGCAAATTGCAGAAATTGGACAGACTGGCTGATAAAACCTTGCCAGAACTTCTGGCAGTGGCTGAGAAAGTTTACAATCACTGAGAGAGTCCCAAAGACAAACAGGCCCGGGTCGCCACTGCTGCCAGCACCAAGCAGACCCACGGCTTTGCCAAGATTCTCCTGGCCACATTGACCAGGTCCCCGGGTGAAAGAGAACACCAGCTGCAACACCTATCTGCTGAACAAGGTAGGAAATGCCAGAAGGGTGACCAAAATTGTCTGCTGAGAAACCAATGTGCCTATTGTAAGAAAATGGCCATTGGAGAAAGGAATGTCCAGAAAGACTGGCCAGACAGGAGCAGGTC
>NW_008329222.1:0-3357 GCF_000622305.1 Nannospalax galili
AAACCCGATTCCTACGAATTGTATGAAAAAGAGTATTGCCATAAGTGTCAGGCTCTTTAGTTTAGAAAAATATGTGTCGGTTTTGTATCTAACTGCTTTCTTTTTTAGAAAGAACAGCAGTTTTATCAATGTGTTTATAATAATGAAAACGGATGAACAGAAGCATTTTGTGTTAAAATCCGTTTCCTACGAAGTGTATTCAAAAGAATATTGCCATGAGTGTCATTCTCTTTGCTTTAGAAAAGGTTGTCTCGGTTGTGTATCTAAGTGCTTGCTTTCTGTAGAAAGAACAGCAGTTCTAACAATGTGTTTATAATACTCAAAAGGAATGAACAGAAGTATTTTGTGTTAAAAGCCATTTCCAACGAATTGTATTCACAAGAGTATTACCATGAGTGTCAGTCTCTTTGCTTTAAAAAAATATGTCTCGGTTGTGTATCTAAGTGCTTGCTTTTTGTAGAAAGAACAGTAGTTATAACAATGTGTTTATAATAGTCAAAACGAATGAACAGAAGCATTTTGTGTTAAAACCCGTTTCCTACAAATTGTATGAAAAAGAGTATTGCCATGAGGGTCAGTCCCTTTGCTTTAGAAAAATATGTGTCGATTGTGTATCAAAGTGCTTGCTATCTCTAGAAAGAATAGTCGTTATAACAATGTGTCTATAATAGTCAAAACGAATGAACAGAAGCATTTTGTGTTAAAACACGTTTCCTACGAATTGTATTCAAAAGAGTATTGCCATGAATTTCAGTCTCTTTGGTTCAGAAAACCATGTCTCGGTTGTGTATCTAAGCGCTTGCTTTCTGTAGAAAGAACAGTAGTTCTAACAATGTGTTTATAACAGTGAAAACGAATGAACTGAACGAATTGTATGAAAAATAGTATTGCCTTGAGTGTCAGTCTCTTTGTTTTAGAAAAATATGTGTTGGTTGTGAATCTAACTGCTTCCTTTTGTAGAAAGAACTGTAGTTCTTCCATGTTTTTAAAAGAGAAAAAGAATGAAAAGAAGCATTTCGTGTTAAAACCCGTTTCCTACGAACTCTATGAAAAAGAGTATTTCCATGAGTGTCAGTATCTTTGGTCTCCCGTGTTTGTAATAGTGAAAACGAATGAACAGAATCGTTTTGTGTTAAAATCCGTTTCCTACGAATTGTATGCAAAAGAGTATTGCCTTCAGAGTCAGTCTCTTTGCTTTAGAAAAATATGTCTCGGTTGTGTATCTAAGTGCTTGCTTTCTGTAGAAAGAACTTTAGTTCTGACAATGTGTTTATGATAGTGAAAATGAATGAAAAGAAGCATTTCATGTTAAAACCCGTTGCCTAAGACTTTTACCAAAAAGAGTATTGCCATGAGTGTCAATCGCTTTGCCTTAGAAAAATATCTGTCGGTCTTGTATCTAAGGGCTTCCTTTCCGTAGAAAGAACAGTAGTTCGAACAATGTGTTTATAATAGTGAAAACGAATGAACAGAAGCATTTTGGGTTAAAAACCGTTTCCTACGAATTTTATGAAAAAGAGTATTGCCATGAGTGTCAATCGCTTTGCCTTAGAAAAATATCTGTCGGTCTTGTATCTAAGGGCTTCCTTTCCGTAGAAAGAACAGTAGTTCGAACAATGTGTTTATAATAGTGAAAACGAATGAACAGAAGCATTTTGGGTTAAAAACCGTTTCCTACGAATTTTATGAAAAAGAGTATTGCCATGAGTGTCAATCGCTTTGCCTTAGAAAAATATCTGTCGGTCTTGTATCTAAGGGCTTCCTTTCCGTAGAAAGAACAGTAGTTCGAACAATGTGTTTATAATAGTGAAAACGAATGAACAGAAGCGTTTTGGGTTAAAAACCGTTTCCTACGAATTTTATGAAAAAGAGTATTGCCATGAGTGTCAATCGCTTTGCCTTAGAAAAATATCTGTCGGTCTTGTATCTAAGGGCTTCCTTTCCGTAGAAAGAACAGTAGTTCGAACAATGTGTTTATAATAGTGAAAACGAATGAACAGAAGCGTTTTGGGTTAAAAACCGTTTCCTACGAATTTTATGAAAAAGAGTATTGCCATGAGTGTCAATCGCTTTGCCTTAGAAAAATATCTGTCGGTCTTGTATCTAAGGGCTTCCTTTCCGTAGAAAGAACAGTAGTTCGAACAATGTGTTTATAATAGTGAAAACGAATGAACAGAAGCGTTTTGGGTTAAAAACCGTTTCCTACGAATTTTATGAAAAAGAGTATTGCCATGAGTGTCAATCGCTTTGCCTTAGAAAAATATCTGTCGGTCTTGTATCTAAGGGCTTCCTTTCTGTAGAAACAACAGTAGTTCGAACAATGTGTTTATAATAGTGAAAACGAATGAACAGAAGCATTTTGTGTTAAAAACCGTTTCCTACGAATTGTATGAAAAAGAGTATTGCCATGAGTGTCAATCGCTTTGCCTTAGAAAAATATCTGTCGGTCTTGTATCTAAGGGCTTCCTTTCCGTAGAAAGAACAGTAGTTCGAACAATGTGTTTATAATAGTGAAAACGAATGAACAGAATCGTTTTGTGTTAAAACCCGTTTCCTACGAATTGTATGAAAAAGAGTATTGACATGAGTGTCTGTCTCTTTGCTTTAGCCAAATATGTCTCCGTTTTGTATGTAAGGGCTTCTTTTCTTTAGAAAGAACTTTAGTTCTGACAATGTGGTTATGATAGTGAAAATGAATGAAAAGAAGCATTTCATGTTAAAACCCGTTTCCTAAGACTTGTACAAAAAAGAGTATTGCCATGAGTGTCAATCTCTTTGCGTTAGAAAAATATGTGTCGGACTGGTATCTAAGGGCTTCCTTTCCATAGAAAGAACAGTAGTTCGAACAATGTGTTTATAATAGTGAAAACGAATGAACGAAAGCATTTTGTGATAAAACGCGATTCCTACGAATTGTATTCAAAAGAGTATTGCCATGAGTGTCAGTCTCTTTGCTTTAGAAAACTGTGTGTCGGTTTTTTATCTAAGTTCTTGTTTTCTGCAGAAAGAACAGAAGTACTAACAATATGATTATAATAGTGAAAATGAATGAACAGAAGCATTTTGTGTTAAAATCCGTTTCCTAGGAATTGTATTCAAAAGAGTATTGCTATGGGTGTCAGTCTCTTTGCTTTAGAAAAACATGTCTCAGTTGTGTATCTACGTGCTTGCTTTCTATAGAAAGGACAGTAGTTTTAACAATGTGTTTATAATAGTGAAAACGAATGAACAGAAGATTTTGTGTTAAAACCTATTTCCTGCGAATTTTATGAAAAAGAGTATTGCCATGAGTGTCAGTCTCTTTGCTTAGAAAAACATTTCTCGGTTGTGTATCCAAGTGCTTGTTTTCTGTATAAA
>NW_008329223.1:0-545 GCF_000622305.1 Nannospalax galili
TCATGCCATTTGAGGCTCTGTTTCCAAAATGGCAATGACTCCATATTTCAGAGTCTGTCCTTAGACCTGCCTCCCCCCGTCATGTCATGTAATTGAAGCTGACCGATTGGGTGGGAGTATTGGCTGTCTCAGGACACACCGACCCAACACAGCACAATCCTTTTTTTCCAGTTGGTAGGATCCCCCCACCAAGGCCAACTGGAAAGTAGGGGGTAATCATGGGTCATTCAGCTTCACAAGATTGATCTCATTTTCAAGCAATTATTAAATGCATGCTAAAGTCTAGAGAACTTACGGGCACAGAATCTCAAGGAAAGGCCTTCTTAGATATACTATATGTAAGTTGTAACCCTTGGTTCTCAGTAGAGGATAGCATTGATTTAGAAACATGGAAAAGAGTCGGGACAATGTGCAGCTTTGCCACAAGCTGGGAGTTCCCATGCCTGTTTGCCAAATTCCCCTCTGGCCTGCTCTTGCCAATTCATCCAGCTAGAAGAGGGACACCCGTGCCCA
The DNA here is from genome assembly GCF_000622305.1 of Nannospalax galili. Lineage (NCBI taxonomy): Eukaryota > Metazoa > Chordata > Mammalia > Rodentia > Spalacidae > Nannospalax > Nannospalax galili. The sequence goes on from NW_008329223.1 coordinate 514, forward strand.
CTGGTCATTGGCCTTCCTCTGATCATGCTAAA
>NW_008329224.1:0-510 GCF_000622305.1 Nannospalax galili
TGGTGTGTGTGTGTGTGTGTGTGTGTGTATGTGTGTGTGTGTGTGTGCATGCCAGTCATGGTTCTTCTTTTGAACTCAGAGGACAATTTGAAGGAGTCTCTTCATTCCTTCCACTTCGAGGGTCCTAGGGATCAAACTCAGGTCCTGAGCCACCTTGCCAGCCCTTGTTTCTTACTTTAAAGAAGCACCATGCAAACCACCCCGCCCTGTCCTGACCTGCCAGCAGAGCTCCCTGGCTCCATCTCAGAGGCAAATGGTAGGTTCTTCAGAACGGCCCTCTGCTCTCCTTACTCAGTTCCCCATTCCCCTAGAGGTCTAACCACTGCCTAATCGGGTGCTTTTGTAGCAGCTTTCCAAGATGAGAGGGCGCATGGAGACAGAGACAGAGAAAGAGAAAGAGAGAGAGATTGGGATATACACACCCCTCTCCCCCGACCTCACTGCCAGCAGAGTCCGAACCCCGTCTTGGTGCCTGTGACTCAGGCCAGCTCTGAGGCTGTGCTCTCTTTC
>NW_008329225.1:0-351 GCF_000622305.1 Nannospalax galili
TAGGGCAAGGGTTGCGGTTAGGTATAGAGGTAGGTTTAGAGTTAGGATAACATTACAGTTGGGGTTAAATTTAAGATTAGTGTTAGGTTAAGGGTTAAGTGTTTGGGGAGGTTTAGTTTTTGGATTATGTTTGTGGTTAGGTCTATGGCTGGAATTTTCATTAGGTTTATGGCTAGCACATGTGTTATGGTTAGGGTTAAGTCAAAGGTTAATATTAGATTTAGTGTTAGGTATAGCAGTAGTTTATGGTTTATGACATGTGTTAGCTTTTGGGACAGGTTAGGTTAGATTTTGGGCTAGGGTTATTGCTAGAGTTAGGGTTAGTGCTAGGGCTAGTTTTCAGGGCTAGGG
>NW_008329226.1:0-326 GCF_000622305.1 Nannospalax galili
AGACAAACCACAAACCACAACCGGCAGTAGTGGGAGGGGGCCGGCAGCAACTGGCAGTAGGGGGTCGGCAATAGCAGCCCCGAGCTCAGCTTACAGGTGATTTTTAAAGAGACAAACCACAAACCACAACCGGCAGTAGTGGGAGGGGGCCGGCAGCAACCGGCAGTAGTGGGAGGGGGCTGGCAGCAACTGGTAGTAGGGGGTCGGCAGCAACCGGCAGTAGGGGGCCGGCAGCAACCGGCAGTAGTAGGAGGGGGAAGTTTCGGGTGATGTCTGGCTTGGGTACGGAGCATGAAAAGGTCAGCTCTTTCTCAGCAGTTAGAATT
>NW_008329227.1:0-1890 GCF_000622305.1 Nannospalax galili
AATTTTAAGATACTGTAAAGGAATAGCCACCGGGGAGGGCAGCCCAGGCTGCAGAGCTCCCATAAGTACCATGGTGGTGTTCACTGCCCTTAGATTTTGTAACAACCTCCAGTTAGCAGATTTCTTTTTTATAACAAAGATGGGTGTATTCCAGGGTGAATGAGACTCCTCTATATGTCCTAATTTAAGTTGTTCCTGCACCAACTGTGTTGCGGCAGCTAACTTTTCTAGGGAAAGCGACCATTGATTTACCCAAACAGGATCATCAGATTTCCAAGTTATGGAATCCGCAAAGTTTGAGTGTGCAGGTTTGTCAATGGTCGCAATTAAAAATTTCCCAAGCCGCATTTGTCAAATTGTCCTTTGGGTTGGATAGAGGAAGTAATTCCATTCTCTAATTTTCCCAGCCCCTTTCCTGGGCAATAATTTTGGGCTAACATTTGAGTAGTAACAGTATCATTAGGGCTACACATCATTATTCCCATTTGAGACAGGAGGTCTCAGCCCCACAAATTAACCGGTATATGAGTCACAATAAACGGCTTAATTTGACCTGAATTACCTGCATTGTCTTTCCAGGTGAGGACTTTTGAGCTTTGTTTGGGATTTAAACTTTGTCCTATTCCTGTTAGATTAGTTACAGTATCAATAGTGGGCCAGTAGAAGGCCAAGCATTAGAAGCAATAACAGTGACATCTGCACCAGTATCAATGAGTCCCTCAAATTTCTTTCCATGTAACCATAATGTTAAGGTTGGCTTTTTATGGGTGATGGTCTGAACCCAGTAGGCCTCAGAAGAACCAAAATTATGGGCTGCACAAAAACTCTTTTTGGCAGGGTTTGAACAAGCAATTAAAGGTACCAGAACCAGTTGTGCAAGCCTGTCTCCTGGTGATATGGAGACAATAGTAGTATTGGTTTTTACCGAGATTTGAATTTCTCCTGAATAATCAGAGTCAAGCACCCCAGGTATAATGCTTAAGCCTTTAAGGGCCGAGCTACCTCATCCCAAAATCAGACCACAAGTGCCTGGAGGCAAGGGGCCGTACACACCCATTTTTATTATTTGCACTCCCATCTCCGGGGTTAGTACTGTGTGGGAGGAGGAACTGAGGTCCAGTCCTGCGCTTCCTGGGGTGGCTCTGCTGAGGTCTGAAATGGATTGTTGCTGCTGGCAGGAATGAAATTGACTGCCCCAAAAGCTTGTTTTGGGGCCTGGGGCTGGCCCCTCCACCCGTTTCCCTGACGTGGAGGTAGAGGTCTCCCTTCGACATCAGTCTTGGACTTGCATTCATTAGCCCAATGTCTTCCCCTTTTACATCTGGGGCATAATCTTGGAGCCTTTTCATCATCAGTCTTTTGCTGATCATTACCTATTTTGCATTCCTGGGTGAAATGCCCACTCTTACCACATTTAAAACACCCTTTGCCCTTAGTCTTATTATTCTTAGCCAAAAAATATTTTACAGTTTGTCCACTGAAAGCCGCTGCCATGGCAAGTCCCTGCTGATAAGACGGACCTATGTCTGAACACAGGCGTATATAGCCAGTTAAATCTGTCTTTTTCCTGTAAGGTCTAATGGCTGCCTGACAGGCAGGATTAGCATTTTCATAGGCTAACTGTCATACATAATCTAGTCCTGCATCAACATTCCCAAATATTCTCCCTGCTGTGGTCATTAATCAATGGACAAAATCTGCAAATGGTTCATCAGGCCCCTGTTTGACTGAAGTGAGAGAAGCTCCTAGGTCCCCTTTAACTGGAATTTTTCTCCATGCCTTAGCGGCAGCAGTTTGAATTTGTGTAAAAAGTCCTGGGTCATATTGCATTTGCTGTTCATTAGTCCCATACTGACCTTCACCTGTTAACATATCAAAATCCCATCCATT
>NW_008329227.1:1951-2637 GCF_000622305.1 Nannospalax galili
AAATCATGTGCCAGTTGGAGGGAGTCAGCCATTGTTCTGTCAGCCCCTCCAGGAGAGTGATGGTATAGGGGACGGTAGGGCTGTACTGGGCTATAGCGGTTTTTAACTCTTTCATCTCTGATAGTTTAAAGGGACGATGTTGCCGTGTGGGCTCATCATCGTCTTTTGGTGTGGTCTCAAAGACTGGGAAGGCAGAGCGCTGCAGGGTGGGGAAAGCCGCACCTTGCAAGAAATGTTTACTTTTAACCGATAGGTCTTGAAGACCCCCAAGCAGTTCTTGCTTTTGTTGTTCTAGGGCTAACTGTTCTTTTAATAGAGCCACTTTATTTCTTAACTGGGTGACAGGGGGGAGAAGCAGGAAATGCCTTGAGGGAAGGTAGAACTGTTGGGAGAGGGTAAGGGGGAGACAGGGAATGAGCCTCAGGAGGAGCCGTGGGCACGGTGCCAGACTGGTGTAACATAGCCTCAGTGCCTAAGCTAGAGTTAGGCTCTGATTTAACATGTTTGGGATTTGAAATTTTAGAACATATGTGGGGTGATGTTTCCTTGTCACTGTCAAGGGAGATGAGGTCTGTCTCCTCAGGGGGGATTATTTTATCATCAGGAGGATGATGAGGGGGGCCTTGTAGAAGGCGTTGAGTTTGCTTTATAGCAGCCTCTGTGGGGGATTCATTTGAATCTATTAA
>NW_008329228.1:0-397 GCF_000622305.1 Nannospalax galili
AAAATCGACCATATACTGGGGCACAAAACGAAGCTCAGCAAATACAAAAAGGCTGAAATAATTCCATGTGTTCCATCAGACCAAATGCAATAAAACTTACAATCAACACCCGAAGAAGCCAAAATCACCACACGAACACATGGAGATTTAACAACACACTCCTGAATGATGAATGGGTCAAAAGAGAAATTAAGAAACAAATAAAAGTATTCCTGGAATTAAATGAAAAGGACAACACAACACAACAAAACCTCTGGAACATGCTGAAAGTGGTTCCTAGAGAGAAAGAAAACTATAGACCCATATCCTTAATGAACGTAGATGCAAAAATTCTCAACAAGATACTTGCAAACCACATACAGACACACATCAAAAAGATCATCCACCATGATCAAGT
>NW_008329228.1:4943-16254 GCF_000622305.1 Nannospalax galili
TCCAAGTACAATCGATTATGACTAGTAATAATCAGATACATACAGATTAGAGATGCATGAGCCAGCATCTCTGTTAGTGGCAAAAACAATGAGTCTTTCTTCAAGGGACAATATATTCTAAAATGAAATGGAGATCTTTTTTAAACGTTGGAATCTCGTTTAATTTTATGTCTTATAGAGTTTATAATGAGTAAAAGATTATATAAGCATAATAATTCCTCTGTAAACCTAGAAATGTATAGCCAATTTTGAAAGAGATCTACCCTAGCTCAGAAAAATGTTATTGAATAGGTTAATGCTGTTGTAATGAAATGCTTCCTCTAATAAAAAAAATAATAAATATTTTAAAAAGAAACATAATTGATACACACGTAGATATACTGATGTTAGAAATAAGTTCTTGGTCACAAGGAAAGCGATCACCACTACAATTCAAAATGTCTTCGCAAGGCAATCTTTACTTCTGATCAGAAGGATGCAACTTGCAGGAGAATAAAGGAGCAAACGCACATTGTTAACATGACCTGTTCCTTTTATCCCTGAAGTGAAAGAGAGCTTGGCTATCCTCATTGGTTGAAGAACCACAAAATCTAAACCCCAGTGGCCAATTGTAAACGAGCATCCTATTTTACTTCAGTGAAAAATTTTGCCATTTGGGAATGTGGGCCTTGGCACAGGCTAACCAGGGTCTAAAAGTCACAAAAGAAGAAGCCTGAAGACCCACGTCCCCTTAAATATGGGTGACACTTTCTGGTGGCAGCCCATATCAAAGGACATGGTAGGGAGTTTTGCTCTTTCTCTGCTTCCGCTTGCTCTCACTGCTGACTTTATCTTGCTGCTGTGGCATTCGTTGGCAGATATTATAAGCAACTCTTTGATTTTCAAAGTAGACTGAAGACCAGTAGATCTCCAGGAGTCCTCCAGGCCTTCAGCACCAGATTGGGACTGCTGAGACAGCCAGCCCCATGGACTTAGCAACTACTGGCTTCTCAGTCTCACTGGTGTGGCACAGCCATGGTTGGACTATGCATATTCTTTTCATCAGTTCTGTTCCTTTGGGAAACCCTAATGCAATGAGAAAACAAGATCTGTTGAGGGAGCAAAAGCTTTCCCACAATATAACTATGAGACTTACAATAGGGAGGCCGGTTGGGCATGGTGCACATGCCTTTAATGATAGGGCTGGGGAGGCAGAGGCAGGCAGATCTCTGTGAGACTGAGGTCAGCCTGGTCTGTATAGCTGGGTCCTCAGGAAGACCCTATCTCAAAAAACAAAAATAAAAAGTTTTTTAAAATGGGGTGACAGGAAATGAGTGCTGCAAGTTACGTTGCACATTTTAAGAAACAAACAACATCAAATTAAATGTTAGTCCTACAGCAAGGGTACTAGAGAGGAAGACAAGCACTTAGTTTCCAAATGTTTGGCATAAAAGACTTCATTTCTAACGTTTTTTTTTTTTAAAGACTCGATATCTGATGTAGTCCTGTAATCCCAGCACTTGGAAGTCTGAGGCCAAAGAAAAGTTCAAGGCCTAGCATGGGCTACAGGCCACCCTAGGCAAGTTAAAGAGCCCCTGTGACAAAACAGAAGCAAAACAAGCAATCAGAAAGCCTCAGTGACAGAATGCTTTGCAAGTAGTATGTGGACATCACTAGGTTTGAGCCCAATGCCCCCCCGAATCCAATCAAAGTAGAGATACTACTAAAAATCTTACAGAAGCAGAATGGATTGGAAGAGAATACTACCACAGCAAACTGCATAACCTCCAGAAGGATGGATTTTGGAAATACGGTCTACTAAAACTGAATCATGAAGAAATAGAAAACATGATTAGAAATATAACTAATGAGGACTAGTGAAATGTCTCTGTGGGTAAAAGCACTTGCCACCAAGCCTGAATTGGATTCCCCCAGACCCACATTGTGGAAGGAGAGAACCAATTCCCACAAGTTGTCCTCTGACCTCTATGGCGGCACTTTCACAAGGGGTGGGTGTAATGGACAGATGGCAATCTCAGTTCCCTGCATGGCTTTTACCTACAACAGCTTAGTCCATACTTGGTGATGCTCCACACGATGACATCAGGATCTGTGAAGCTCAAGGGTCTTCTGTCCCTCAACCTAAAAGGCAGGGAGATGGGAAACTTCAGGCCTCCTCAGTGTATTGGTCAGGGTTCTCTAGAGGAATCAAACTAATACAATGAATATATATTATGAAAAGGGATTTATCGATGAGCCAGCACAGAAGGGATGGTGAATCCGACAATGTCCAGCTCTACAGAGGAGAGACTCAGAACCCAGTGTCTTCACTGTCCATAGGGCTGGGTGACTTAGTAGTCCAAATCTCATGCTGAAAGCTTGCAGGTCCTGGACAGCTGCTGGTCTTTGGTCCACATTCCAGAGGCTGCAGAAGCTGCTTTACGATGTCAGAAAGGATGGCAGTAGCAGCAGCACAAGGGTGGATGGACGCACCAGCAAGAAGCAAAGTCAGGCAAAAGCAGCACTCGTTTTGTGCTCCGACCTCATATCTGGGCAAGCACTAGAAGGTGCTGCCCATTCTGGGAGTGTGCCACGTTCAGTTGATCCTTCCTGGAAATGCCCTCCCCTCCCCTTTCACAGGAATGTCTCTTGGTAGATTCCAGGTCCAATCAAGTGAACAACCAGGATTAACGACCACACTCGGTGACTGAAATATGCCTTACGTTGTTCTTGACTGAGGTCAGCCTGCTGTGCAATAGCACCCCAGGTTGATTCCTCCTGCTCATCTCAAACTTTGTATACTTTTCCCAACACTTCACTCTTCTCTTCCTCTGCCCAGTTTCACCCATCTAGAAATAATCATTCTATGTTGCCTCTAATTGAATGTTTTTAGTCATGTGCATATATGTGTGTGTGCATGTGAGTGTAGTGCCCTCAGAGGCCATAAGATGGTATTGGATCCTCTAGGGCTGGAGTTACAGGTATTTGTGAACTATCTGAGATGGGTGGTTGTAAGGCTCCAACTCAGGTCCTCTGTAAGAGTGAGAAGCACTCTTAACTGCCTAATTTCATAGTTTAGATTCTATGTAAATGGAGTCCAGTGAGAGTTGTCTTTTTGTGATAAGAGAGGTCACATGATTTAATTATCACAAAATATTATATTAACTTTTCCTGAGAATAAATATTCACTCTAGATTAGAAACCAACAACACACCAAAGTATCAGTCCCAACAAAGTCCAAGTTGGTAAACTGAGTAGTTTATTGGCTTACTTACAGAGCTTGGGTGATGTATTACCTACAGGAGCAGGATGACCCCACAAGAGCTCATCACCAAAAAGCCCCACCCCATCATGGAGTGTGACCTCATGAAGCTGCACCACTCAGCGCCCTGCTTGACTTGCAGGCAGCTCTGTAGAAAGGACAGTTTCTTCCCCCTAGCAGTTGTTACTGCTTACATAATCTTGGGAAGGAGCATATGAATCTTGTAAGTTTTGTTTACTTCCCAGGTGTTGTAAGTTTCATTTACTTCTTGAGTCATAAGAAGACTCTTTCCAAGAGGGGATGTTTCAATTTAATTCAAACTAGTCATAGGATACACACCTTGTAGATGTATCTATATAACACATCGATATATGCAATTTGGATTTGTCTATTGAAATAGATATATGCTAGTTACTTGGTGTATTGGTTTTGGTTTATTTTTCTATCTTCATATCTACTTTTCCTAGAACTGCTCTTTTCCTGAATAGGAGATGGACATTTCCTTTTTCATTTTCTTTGTCTTTCAGACATGGTTTCACTGTGTATCCCTGGCTGGCCAGGAACCACCTATTTAGACCAGGCTGGCCTCCAACTCACAGGGGTCTGCCTGGCTCTGTCTTCTGAGTACTGGGATTAAAGGTGTGCTCCATGACCAGCCTGCAGAGGAAAACCTTTAGAGAGCAGGCCAAATATTCTTAGAATACAAGCAGTAATCCTCCTAAGTACCTGCCTCCAACCTTTATTCCTGTCACTGTGAGGTTGCCCAGTGGGGTGGTATTTGTTCTGACTATAAGATTTAGAAGGACAGAGGAAGAATAAAGTTTAGGTAAAAGACCAGAGCCAGACCTTCAGTAGACTGAATAGAGGATTAGGTCCATGAAGGTGACACAGCTTCTCCAATAACCAGTAAGCTGTGCAAAGGTGGGTGGGGTTGAGGTGAATTTTATATCACTGGAAACAAAGAAGGCGCACAGAGCTGTGATGTCTGAGCTAAGTTGTCAATGGGCCGTTTTCCTGGAGTTGAAGAACGAAGAAGCTGTTTTCAGCTCAGATGACTAGTTGATAATCAGCTGCCAGGAGAGCAGAGAGACATCCTGGCAAGAGGAGTGGCTGTCCCACCTACTTCAGTGGTGGCATTCCATCAGGCCCAAGATGGTGATGTGGCTAACTGTTAACAGGGGAACTAGGGTGAGATTTGTCTCAGGGAACCTCTAGTTTCTATCACTGATAACATACCCTGGGAGGATATGCTGCTCTGTCTTGCTCTGCTGGTGCTTACAAAGGAGGGGCAGAGTCATCCAGGGCACATCTCTGAGGGCCATGCTGGGAGTAGATGCTTCTCTTCTGAAGGCTATAGAGGAAACTTGTAGGCATGGAGGCTTTTCTCTCACCCTGCCCCTCCTGACAGTCATCCTCAGCCAGCTGATGTCCAGAGGATAAGAGACAAAGGGCAGGCCCCCTTGCTCTCCTTTTTGGTGGTAGAGCAAAGGTGGCAGAGTATCCAGGGGTGTTGGAGGCATAACCTGTGACTCACAGGCTGCACTTGGATGGGACATCTATCATCTGTACAGTGTGTCCAGCATTGAAGCATGACGTAGGCTATGAGCGCAATGAAGTACCTCTTCAAACTATTTTCATCAGTCAGCTGTGCATATGCAATGGGCGTAGCCCATGTCACACAGTGTCTATGATCATGGGGTCCAGGTAGTTGATTTCCAAATGTGACTAATCTTTCTCTTTTCTTTTTAGATTAAAAATTTATGTGTATGTGTCTGTGTGAGTGTGCCACATGTGTCCAGGTACCCACTAAAGCCAGAAGAGGGTGTCAGATGCCATGGAGCTTTATTTACAGGTGGTTGTGAGAGACACACCATGAGTGTTGGAAATTGATCTCAGGTTCTCTGTAAGAGTAGTCTGAACTTCTGAGCCATCTCCCCAGCCCTGATCTCCCATTTAGAAGCAATAATGACCGTGTCTTAGGCTAAGGAAGCCAAAAGCTTTAGCGAATTTACACAATTAGTTATTTGTTTCACCATCAGTCCAGGGAAATAAAGAAAATAGACACAGTGAAAATTGTGTTGTGTACACCTGGCCAAATTTAAAATGTAGATTTGAGTCATTATTCACTAAAATAAGTTTCATGGGGTCTAGGGAGATATCTCAGCTGGCTGCTCTTGCAAAGGACCTGGATTTGGTACCCAGAACCCACATAGCACCTAACAACTGTCCTTAGCTCCAGTTTCAGGAGATCTGATGCCCTCTTCTGACTTCCATGGGCATTGCATGACACAGGTGCACTTATATACATCTAGGCAATGCACTCATACATATAAAATTTAAAAAATAAGTGAAATATAAGTTTCATTGCCATTATGTAATGTAGTAGGAATGTTATAAGTAGGAGTAATTCTTGTTATTTTTTTAATGTGTATGAGTGTATTGCCTGCATGCATGTAAGTGTACCCATGTTGTGTGCAATGGCCAAAGAGGTCAGAAGTGGTCGGGTTCCCAGGAACTGGATGTATGGATGGTTGTTAACTGCCACGTGGGTTCTGGGAATCAAACCCAGGTCCTCTGTAAGAACAGCCAGTACTCTTAAGAACTGAACCATCTTTCCAGCCCCTAGGAATAATTCTTTATAATAAAAATTTTCCTAGTGCTAAGACAGTGGCTATCAAGCAAGTGAAGTTTTTAAGCACTGAGAAAACACAAAACCTTAGCAATTAGATGAATTCTCTTCACCAAGTTTTAAATTGCTATCTCAGCCTGAAATCCCCATTCTCTAAGTCTCTATTTATAACTGTAGAGTTTCCATCAGTAAGTTAATATTTAAGAAAACTTCATTGTAAATAGAGATTTAGGCACGAGTTATATCTCAATCTGCCAACTTTTGACCATAGGAAAAAAATTTAAATGACCTTTAATTATATCTTTGTTTAAATTTTTAAGTTTTGACTTTCATAAGCTTTTTTTTTTTTTTTTTTTGGTTCAGGGCACAGGTTCTCTACTACTGGCTGCCCTGGACCTCACTATGTGGCCCAGGCTAACCTCAAACTCACAGAAAACGGTCTGCTTCTGACTCTGGCGTGTTGGGATTAAAGAGTGGGCCACTGTGCCCTGAAAACTTTCGGAAACCTTTTACAACACATTTTAACTTTCTGGTTTTCTCCTCATCTTTCATTTTCTATGTTGCCTTAGAAAAAAATCATGTTTTGCCATACAAAATCCTTTCTTATCTAAAAGCACTTTCTTTCACTTAAAATTCCTTAAATCTATAACTTTTACACCTTTTACTTTATTTTCTTTCTTTTCTAAAAAAATTGCAAACACCTTTTTAAAAATACTATTCCTGGTCAGGTGTGGTGGCGCATGCCTTTAATCCCAGCACTCGGGAGGCAGAGGCAGGCAGATCTCTGCGAGTTCAAGGCCAGCTTGGTCTACTTAGTGAGTTCCAAGACAGGTGGGGTTACAGGGAGACCCTGTCTCAAAAAGACCAAAAACCCCCAATACTATTCCTGATGAAAACCCAGGAAGTCGTTTCTAAAATGCAGACAGCATGCACACTGTAGCTTAAATATCAATACTTATAAATACAGGCAAAACATGCTAATGATACTGGAGACATTTTTAGTTCTCTTTCCAACAAATTTAAATTAGCTATTTGCTAAAGATTTTCTTATTGAAACAGGCATTGTCCTTGCTTAAAAGCGTTGATGTTTCATTTGGGTACACAAGAAAACCAAAAGGCAAAATCTAAGATGGCCATTTCTCTCTCTGCTTTAATCTCCATTCCTTTAGGGATTCCTGTTCATTATTGTAATCAGCATGATAATTACTTAATGATCTTTACATAAATGATTTTGTGTTTAAAGAGGAAAGCACACATATAAGCTGTTCTCACAAATGCATTGTAAAAGAACTGAATAAAAACCATATTTATGATGAAGTGAACACATTAGAATCATTTGAACACATCACACCAATTTTAAATCACTATCAAGTTACAAGGACAAACAGTGCTGGGGTGGAAATGAGATATTTTTTTTCCCAATGATTTTTAGATTTAGATCTTACGTAGACTTGGCCAAGACAAGGACTTTGAAAACCCTGTTTTTCAAAAGGAGGCAGTAGCAGTGAGGAGAGAGAGAGAGAGCAAGAGAGAGAGAGAGAGAGAGAGAGGGAGAGAGAGGAGACAGAGAGAGAGACAGAGAGAGTGAGAGAGAGAGAGAATGCAGACAGATGGGTAATCTGCTCTATGAAGTAAGACCTTAGTTGTGAATTTAAAAATCATCCTAATATGTTTACATTCACATAGACACACATATAAATATCTTAAATCAGACATTCCAAGAATAGTAATTACAAGAAGGTAAACTGAAATGGCTGCATGTTTTGTTACATAATTATTTTTAGTAATTTTCAGAGATCATTGAGTTTTGTTCCACTAAAAGCAATTAATGAGAGGCTGGAGAGATGGCTCAGCAGTTAAGCGTGCTTACTGGTCTTGCAGACATCCTGGGTTTACTTCCTAGCACTCACATCAGGTGACTCACAACCATCTGTCACCCCATTTCCAGGGAATCTAATGTCATCTGGACTCCATGAACACACACATACAGTAAAAAAAATCCCTTTTCACAGCTTTATTGCAGCTAATAAATTTGGCTAATTTGACCTAAATTGAAGCTGTAGTCTCTCTGGTAGTCCCTGAACACAATGACAGGAACCACGGAGAAATGACACTTAGTAGTTCTCATGCAGGAATATGATTAACTAGCTTTCTTATATAACCCAGGACCACCTGCCTAAGGATGGTATCACCCACAGTGGGCCAGGCCCTCCTATACTAATGATCGAGACAAACCCTAAAGACATGCCTGCAGGCCAATCTGATCTCAGAAATTCCTCAATTTTGACTTCCCTCTCAGGTCACTCTAGGCTTTGTCTAGTTGACAGTTAAAGCTAACTAGGACACTAACTATAACCCTAAAATCTAAGAACAAATCCAAATCCTACATTTAACCCTAACCCCCAAATTGTAAGCCTAACCCGAAACTCTGACTTCATCTCTAACCCTACCAATAACACTAACCCTTAAAGGTGAACGATAAATTTAACACAAAACCTAACATTAAACCTAAACCCTGATCCTAATGATCTAACAACTACTCCTAACCCTACACTATAACGTCCAACCCTAGCCCTAAATCTCTAATCTTCTAACTGTAACCTTCTAACTGTATCTCATAAACCTAACCCAACCTTGACACTAACCTCGTAATTCTAACCCCTAAACATGAACAGAAATCTAGCCCTACACTTAAACCTCACTGTGTCAGTTGCCTTCTTATTGTTGCGATAAGATACCTGACAAGAAGCCATTTAAAAGAGGGTAGGTTAATTCTGGCTTATCACTTGAGGGAAGTATACCATGGTGGGGAAGGCATGGTGGCAGGAATGTGTGGCAGCTGAGCACATTACATCTCCAATCAGAAAGCAGACAGAGAGGAATGCTAGTGCTCAGTTAGATTTATCATATTCAGTTCAGAAGTTGAGCCCATGGAATGCTGATGCCTGTATTTATAGAGTGCATCATCATACGTCAACTAACCTAATTAATCTAAAAAATCTCCCATAGAGAAGCCCAAAGATTTCTTTCCCTGTGGATTCCAAATCCCATCAAGTAGACAATTGAAATTAACATCACCATTCTACCAATTTTAAAGTTGAAAACATTGCACCTTTAAAAAAGTTTAAAAAATTTCACAAATAATTTTATTTTCTTTGTACTTACCTATACATGTGCACATGCAATGGTGTGTGACCGGAGGTCAGAGAACATCTGGTGGGAGTCAGTTATATCTTTCCACCATGTGGGTCCTACAGATCCAACGTGGGTTTTCTAGCTCAGCAGCAGGTGCCTTTACACCCTCAAACATCTCATCTGCCCTATATTACCTTACACAATGGCTTTGCACCCATAACCTTGCACCACTTGTCTCCATAGCCTCATGGCCGTTGCATAGCGCACATCAGCAAATGCTTCTTGTCCAACTTGAAAGGCCCCATAGTCTTCAGTAGTTTCAATTCTCTTCAATGTTGTTAGGTGCAGATTCTCTTCTGAGACCCAGGCAATCTCTTAACTGTAACTTTCCATAACATTAAAAATCATGTCATCACATAATTGCACAGAAAAACATTCCCATTGCAGAAAGTAGGAATAGGAGCTTAGGAAAGAAAGATCAGACTAAAACCATAACAAAACTAAGCAAGTAAACCCTAAATATTACAGCTCTGTATCCAAGATCTGGGAATACTAATGCAATCATCCAGGTTTCAAAAGTTAGGTATCCCTGCCCCTCCAGTTTTGATCAGAATAAGAACAGTCAGCAATAGTCATGCCTCAGCCTGAATTATGTCCTGACTTGAGATTTCCTCCCCAAAACAAATTAGTTCATAACTTTTGAACTCAGTCTCAGTCTAGGGCATAATGTACTTAGATTCTTTACCAGAATATAACACAAATGGTTCCTAGACCAGTCCACAATAAGACCCTTTGTTTCTCTCTGAAGCCTCATGAGTCAGGCCTTCACTGATCATGTTTCTGTAAGTATTTTGGTCTCCAAAACTCCCCACTGGAATTGCCTATTAAGTTTTGCTTATCGTAGCCTATGGCTTCTCTATTTCAAGTTCCAAAGTCTACCAAGTTCTTCCTCTAAACCACTTCCAAAATCTTAAGAACCACCTGGTCATGTTTATCACAAAAACATCTACACCTACACTTGTAGTTAAAAACTTTCAGTATTACTTCTTTTTCTCATTGCTTTGACCAAATATATGTCTTGAGACAATTTAAGGGAGAAAGGCATTACGCTGGCTTACAGTTTGCAGGAATGCCACTGTGGTAAGAAAGGCATTGTGGCAGAAATGCAGAAATGAGCAGCTGGTCACATTGCATCTGCAATCAGGAAGTAGAGAAAGAGAATTCTGGTGCTCAGCTAGCTTGCTCCTATTATTATCTGGACACCAGCCTCTGGAATGTTGTCACTCACATTGAGAATGGATCTTTGGGGCTGGAGACATGGTTTGCTGCTTAAGAACACTGGCTGTTCGAATCTCAGCACACACATGGCATCTAACAACCGTCCATATCTCTGGTTCCAGGGGATCCAATGGCCTCTTCTGTCCTCCTCAAGCATTGCACGACACGGTTGCTCTTATACACATGCACTCATACACATAAAATAAAAATAATAAATAAAATTAGAAAAAGAATGGATCTTCATACTTGAATTAATCTAATTAGAAAATGATTCACAGTAAAATCCAGAGTCCTTTTTCCATAGTATTTCTAAATTCCATCAAATGGACAACTGTGATTAGTAATTAAACTGAATCTTAGTCTTAACTTTAAACTATCATCCTAAACTCTATCATCCTAATTTTTTTCCCCTACCTAAGACCTAACCCCTAAAGATGAACTCACTGTTACTAATTTTTTCATTTTTGAGGCAAGGTCTCCATGGGTTGGGTAGGCTTGTCCTCAGAGAGAGCTAGCACTGAACTTCAAGAGACTCTGGAGGCCCAGGGGGAGACAGTCACCCCTGCCACCCAGTCAGTCAGCTTCAATTGCATAAGGTGAAGGGTCTAAGGACAGATCCTGAGGAAGTCAGGAAGTGGTGGAGAGTCACCATTTTCATGGGGGCACTGGTGGCCTGCTGGCAGCTGTGGATCTCAAAAGTTCAGTGAGATGTAGGGGAAAGAGCCCATGGGTGTATGCCTTTGTAAGTAACTTTCTACCAGAGTTCATAAACTTTATACAAAAATGCATGGTGTCGGTTTTGTCAGTAGTCATTAGGACCACATGGGCCTGGGAGCCGAGAGAGCACACATGGGTCTCCCAGGAGAGAATCTAGCATTACACCGTGTAGCCCCAGCTGGTCTGGAACTCCCTATGTAGACCAGGCTGACCTTGATCTCACATAGATCTGTCTACCTGCATCTGTGTCCTAAGTGCTAGGATTAAAAACATGCACCACTACTCTTCTCTCTCTCTCTCTCTCTCTCTCT